>NC_092337.1:175362500-175625000 GCF_046630445.1 Rutidosis leptorrhynchoides | reverse complement strand
AATTACGGGTCGGTTCGGGTTTTAGTTAGTGCCTTAGAGAATAGGTACATTAGCTATGTGTTGATTATGTTGTTACTAATCATGTCGTTTTGTGTTGAACATCTAGCAAGATGGTTGTTGTAATTATAAGCTCGGCATGGCATGTGATCGTAATAATGCTTCGCGACCATTATTAGGGTTGCAAGTCAAGTCAAGCAAGTGATGTACACCAAGTATTGAACAAGATGGGATGTACGAACGGTGGCATATTTATATGATTGTGAATATTGATCGTGACGGTGTACGTAATTTATTCGTGTTGCGTTCCTAACCGAGTTCATTTCTTAGAATGACGACAAGGAACAAACAAGTTAACGAAGATCAAGGTGAAGACTCTGAGTTCACGGCTAAGGTTGAGGCCATCTTTAAACGTCAAAAAGTGGAGTTTCTCGAGGATGTTAGAAAGGTTTTCCATGAATCGGTTGATGGGCAAGTAACCGAGTTAATCAACGAACGAGTGAATGCCGCGATCGAAGAGGCATTTGAAGCTAGAAACATTTATCGTTGTGGTGAAGGAGGTGATGGTAACAGTGGACATGAAAGGTGAGACTTCCATTACAAGAACTTCAAGGATGCTCAACCTCCTATGTTTAATGGGGTGAGGGATCCATTGAAGAGTACATGTTGGGTTTCTGACATCGAGGGGGCTTTCCGTACTAGTTAATGTCCTCCCGATAAGAAAACGAGATACGGTTCTAGTATGTTACGTGAAGAAGGCAAGATGTGGTGGGATGACAAGATTCAATTGTATGGTGAAGAACAATGTATGAGCTTGTCATGGAAAGAGTTCTTTGATGAGTACCGAACTCAGTCCGACCTTAATAAAATACGGGATGACGATTTGCGACAAGGTTCGATGGACTTGGTTACTCTCAAGTCTACTTTCTTATCAAAAACTCGTTTTTGTCCGGAGTATGTCGGTGACGACCGAATGTTGATGCTAGATTTCTATCGTACTTTTAGCGATGAATTGAAACGTCAGATTAGTCGGGGGATGGCTAAGTCTTTTGAAGAATTGTTTGAGTTGGCTCGGGGTTTCGTGAGACGACCCGTCCTAATCCATAAGGACGAATACAATAACATATGGTTACATTGCGAGGTATTTGACATCTATATGATATATTTTACAAACATTGCATTCGTTTTTAAAAGACGACCTTTCATTACATCGAAAGTTGACAAGTATGCATACCCTTTCATAATATATCCAAAATATAGATGACTTAATCTGTCATTTACTTAATAATGATCTTTATTGAACTCAACAACTTGAATGCAACGTCTTTTGAAATATGTCATGTATGACTCCAAGTAATATCTTTAAAATGAGCAAATGCACAGCGGAAGATTTCTTTCAAACCTGAGAATAAACATGCTTTCAAGTGTCAACCAAAAGGTTGGTGAGTTCATTACTTTATCATAACAATCATTTCCATTAATTTAATAGACCACAAGATTTTCATTTCATTTCATTTCTCATAAACATCATCTCATATCAGGCATTTCGCAAACTGCATACAGATAAAAATCATTCATATGGTGAACACTTGATACCCGAACTAACATGATGCATATAGAATATCTCCATCATTTCGGGACTCTCATTGGATATGATAATCGAAGTACTAAAGCATTCATAACCCGAATGGGATGTGTCAAGGTCCATATATCTATCTTTAGGATTCGCGTCAATTGGTGGCAATTATAATAAACACCAATTCGTAGGCTACCAAGCTAAAAAGGGCATATTCGATTTGGATAATCCAACCATAGAATGTAGTTTCGATTACTTGTGTATATTTCGTAAAACATTTATAAAAGCAGTGCATGTATTCTCAGTCCCAAAAATAGATATTGCAAAAGCATTTAAAAATGGAGCAAGTGAAACTCACTATACTGTATTTCGTAGTAAAAATACATATGACGTCATTTAATAAGTGCAAAGTTGGCCTCGGATTCACGAACCTATATTAATTATATATATTTATATATTGGTCAAAATCTGTCTAACAATTTAGGTCAGGTCATAGTGTATCACAATCTTAATGCTCGAGATTATCATGCAAAAGTCAACAAAAGTCAATTTGACCAAAATGACTTTAAAAATCAATACATGTTTATTATATAACTTAAATAGTCATTTTATATATTTAAATATATTTATTAGATTTTTATTAGGGTAAATAATACAAGTCATTTATTAATAAATAAAAATTTATATTAAAATTTATATATGATAAAAATATACTTTTATATATCTCAAGTAATAAAATATATAAAGTTCACTTAATATAATAAAATTATAGTGGTATGTATTATTAATGTAATTATATTACGTGTGATAAAAATATCTTTGTATCGCTATTATTTGATAAAATAATATGGATAATAATAATAATAAGTAAAAGTTGTATTATTTTGTAATAATAATAATTATTATTATTATTATTCTACCAACAATAATAACAATATTTATATTTACTAATGATGATATTAATTATGATAAAATGATAATCATGATAAATTTAAAATAACGATACTTTTTAATACTAATTGTAATAATAATAATAATAATATTTTATATAAAAATAATAATTTTATTCAAAATGATAATTTTTAATTATAATAATACTAAAATGATAATAATAATGATATTTTTTTTAATAACAATGATATTTCTATTAAAAATGATAATTCTAATAAAAATGATTAGTTTTAAAATTAATGATACTTTTAATAATAATAATAATAATAATAATGATAAAAATAATAAAAACGATATTTTTATCTAAATCAATATCTTTCAATATTTTAATTTCATCATGATACTTATACTCATTATTTCCTAATCGATTCGATTAATAGCTTTTAGTCCTCTTTTATATCTCATTAATAATAATGATAATAATATTATTCATAATAATTAGATGATACTAATATTAGTTTTAATGATAATAATAATAATAATAATTATAATTATAATAATACTAATAATAATAATAATAATAATAATAATAATAATAATAATAATAATAATAATAATAATAATAATAATAATAATAATAATAATAATAATAATAATAATAATAATAATAATAATAATAATAATAATAATAATAATAATAATGATAATTATTAATAATAACCTTAATGATAATAACGATAATAATAACAATAACAGTTTTTAATGATAATACCATATATTAATACGATAATGATGATGATGATGATGATGATGATGATGATGATGATGATGATGATGATGATAATAATAATAATAATAATAATAATAATAATAAAATTATAATGACGATAATAACGAAGATAGTAATAATAATAATCATTTTAATAATAATACAAAAATTCAGTTGGTCATATCTTTTAATCCGTTCATCGAAACCACACGACTTCTAAATGAAAAGTTATTAATTTTTCGACAGCTTTCAACGACATGCATATCATATACCTTATCTCAGTAGCATATGTATTAAATTCATGATTTATCATAAATTATTTAACGATGAAATTAAACATACAAGCATGCATAATCATATATACTCGAACACTAGTCAGGGATACACTATTAATATATAAAAGATAAAATATGAATGCTCGCATATCAATATTGTGATTCAATATTGCAGGAAAGTACGTAGACGCGACGGAGATTATAAACACTAGTTTGACCTCACGAGCAATACCCCCGAACCATACCCATAACCTCCATAGCTATAACCCATTATTTCCTTAGCTCTAACCCGTTTGAAAACCCGTTTTGTAAACATGCGAGCAGAACCTCGTCGTAGTATTTTATGTATAGATAATAATAATACTAATGCTACTAATAATAATAATAAGATTAATAATAATATTAATCTTAATAATAATAATAAAAATAATAATAATAATAATAATAATAATAATAATAATAATAATAATAATAAAAATAATAATAATGATGATGATAATAATAATAATATATGTATGTGAGTTTTACGAGTGTAAGAAGAAAATGAATCACAAACACTGAATTTGCCTGATTTATAGAACCTGCACCTCAACAACTCCCCATGCGATCGTATGGAGTTTATGTGCTATAGCCATGCGATCGCATGGGCACTTATGCCAGCTCATGTTCGATCAATTAAAACTGCCGACACTCGTTTTAAATTATATAATATACATTTATTTAATTTATATAATTAATTATATATTATATTATATTCACGTGCATAGTCAACTTGTAATTTTCGTTTTGATGACTCGTACGTTGTCACTCGACTTACGTCTCGGTTTCTCGAACGTTAACTCGTACGCTAAGAAAACTAGCATTTTACGTTTCGTGATGTGTACCTTTATAAAAAATATAGACTTAACTTATCAATAACTAAATCATTCGAAGTGTAATTTGAATGTTAGAGTGTTTTGGTCATTAGCTTTTATAAATCAACGTCTCGTTACACCTACATATATATAATAGTATTATTTTAACTCAAAACGTTTTATAACTAACTTAATATTAAATTTTATTACATTGAAAAATATATATTTTCATTTCAAAATATAAATTTGAAATATTTATTTAACAATATAATATATAGTTTTTCAAAACTAATTATATTTCAAAGTTCAATATATAATTTAACATCGTTTCGAAATTATTATTTAGTAATACTTTTACCCTTTTGAAACAATAAAATATATTTGTAAATTTATAATACAAAGCTTTAATTAAGTTCTTCAAAATTTTATATTCCTAAACAAATTATCTTATAAAACGTTTTAATAAAGTTCTTTTTAAAACTGAAAACGTTTTAGTACGTTTGAAACTAGATCAAATAAATATAATCATTTTGTTTTCCAAAACTAAATATATTTAAGAATCATTTTAAAAGGTTAAGATAATGGAAATCGTTATATCATAAAATGTCTTTAGAAAAGTAAAATCGTATATAACTTATAACAAGTTTTCAAGTTTTTAAATTTCCGTTTGCTGGTGAAGCGTAAGATGAAGTTCAAAGGTTAGATAAACGTATGAAATCATTTTAAATTAAAACATCGATATCTATTTTCTAAGTTATCTATATTTCATAGCCTTACTTTCACATTAAATAATATGAAAGTTAAAATAGTTATTTTATAAAAATCACGAGGAAATATTATAAAGCATGAATTGAAAATCATACAGGAATCTCCACTAACCTTGTCTAGTTACTTTTGTTCTTACATGTAAATCACTTTACTAATTATTCCGAATATCGTTAAAAAGGAAAGGTTTCCTAAATCAAAGTGGACTTCTTCAATAGACACTCGTAATCATACAATGTATCTGATAAATCAATCATTTGATATTATCATTTACTTCCGTCGATAAATATATTAAACATATATTGAAACAAATACGTTCATGTAAATATTATACATCTAATACTTTGTTAACGTTTTCAAGTTATAATATATACATATAGATATATACATATATAATCATATTCATTTTTATAATGGTTCGTGAATCGTCAGAATTTGGTCGAGGTTAAATGAATGAATGAACACAGTTTAAAATTTTTGAGATTCAACTTAACAAACTTTGCTTATCGTATCGGAATATTATAAAGATAAAGTTTAAATTTGGTCGGAAATTTCCGGGTTGTCACAGTACCTACCCGTTAAAGAAATTTCGTCCCGAAATTTGATCGAGGTCGTCATGGCTAACAATAAGGATGTTATTATGACGAATATGAGTTGATACATAAGGTTTTATCATGATTGAGAAATATGGATAAAATAATTCGATTACTCAAAGCGTATGAGTGAAGCTATCGTAAAAGAGTGAAATGAGAAAATAGTGATTTGTCTTATCTTTTGACGTCATCACGGTTGATCTCCAGAGTAAAGAAAATCTTTATAATCTATACAAGATTTGATTCTTAGGCGATTAAGGAAATTATAATCCTCTTCGATTTAATGCGATAATCTGTCTCGATTTCTTTATCGGATATTTCACTATAAATCCACTCCCTTCGTTTCCTTGTTTCCACAACCTCCATCTTCTATTCTTTCTTCTTTAGTTCATATTTCCAAAAGATTGTGGAATTGCTTCATTCAGTTCTGATCCTTGATCTTATTCTGACTATCGCAACAATCATTCTTCTATTTCAACTCCCACCGGAGGAATCTGTTTACTTCTACTTCGCTCTTGGGGTAGTGGTTTTCATAATTCTTCCCTACATCTGGTCTTTCCATGATAATATAGACATCTATGATTAATGATCTCTTCTATTTGCTGCGATTTATACTCCTCTTTATATTTCGAAGCTTTGTGTTTGTTTTCTCTCATCGCCTTTAAGTACAACAAGTAATGATCCAGAATTCATAGGTATGGAGTTTCGAATGATCATAATATACAAAGTGGAAAGGAAAGGTAATAGCACGATTTGATTTGTCAAATTACCAGAATATCCGAAAAAATAGAACTATCAAGAAGATATGTTCTTAATATATTTGGAGATTAGGTAGAATGTAAGAGTCGTGTAACATGGCACATGATGACGTTATGGTCTGTGAATCATCATGTTTCATTAGAAACTCAGCATGACTTACTGTAATATAATCACGTTGATCAAGTGTCATTATATTATACTAACTCATGCTTCAGTTCCCAACACTACTTCAAAAACACTCATATTTTAAACTTGAAGGTTTCAGAATTTAGAAACTAAAATAGTTTCTTTTATAATGTAACACAGATGGCGCGAAGAGGTAAATGATTTCAGATAATAATAGTTATGAAGATATCTTCAGAGATATTGAAGATATTTATACTGAAAGATATGATGATATCTTAGAATATCTAAGATCAGAGGATGATGAAGAATATTGTCCGCAAGGGTTTAGAGTAAGGAGCAAGGTATTCGCTAAAGACTTCAGCAGGCACTGAATCATTTGGATTCTTTGAAGGCAGATTTAGTCTTTGTGATTTGTCCACAGCCTGCTTCATGGTTTGCTCAATCCGTTTTCCAGTTCCAAACCTTCTCTTTTTCTGAGCTTTGCCAACACCCTATTCTTTATCATCAAACTTTTGTCTGTTAAGGTCGTTTGCAGTTTTTTGCTGCTTCATCAGCATTTTCCAAAAATTCGGAGAACTAGTTCGCAGTTTAGAATGTTTTTCAGAAACTTCACATTCGAAGTATGTAAGTCTAGGAAATAGACGTTATATATATATATATATATATATATATATATATATATATATATATATATATATATATATATATATATATATAACTGTTGGCATAGAATTGCTGCGAAATTCGAGAATAATGATTCAAGCTTTTTGGTATGGCAATTATCATTACATGATGTAGATGAGTACATGATAGGGTTTCAATGAATAAGTATAGTGATTTTTTGTAGAGGCTTAAGTCAAAGGGTAATGAAGTTGTTGATACGTTTACTGTTAATATGGTGGAATGTAAAAGGTTCCCCGGTAACGATGGCGAAAAGCCAACGTACATATCAAAGTTATAATAAGACTATTTCAACTGAAAAGTCGAAGTTGACTTGCTAGAGCTGTGACAAAACTGACTACTTTGGAAAGGGATTATAAAGTTATTTTTGGTAATAAATGCCAAAGGAGCTGACACAGATATGTGTTAGTCTATGACTTTAGTTTCGAGAGTTTCTAGGTGTATCGCTATACGCGTAATCCTTCTTTCCGTTGATAACGTGTGGTTGGATCATCCTCCTGGTTGTTTCTTAATTGAGGGGTTTTCAAGAATCATGATAGGTTTGAACGCAGATTGTAACCATCAATATACATATGATGTTCTAGAATTTCGAATGATACGAATATTTTTCTGAGTTTATGAATAGAAGTGATGTGCTATCACAGTTTTGAATTCAAAGTATGGCTTTGAAAGATGTAGGAATCTAAGAATGATGATATCGGTTATATCTCAATTTGGATTCTGATCTGTTAAAGTCAAAATATGTAACTGAATCTGGATGAGAATGGTTGTTCTGATTTTTATGAAAGAATGTATATCGTTGTGAAAGTAATGAGTATAGTTGATGATTAAGATCAATTAATGTAACATATTAATTGTGAATTTTTATATCTCTTGGGTATTACCTACCCGTTAAAAGTTTCACAAGTTAATATTTTGTACAAGAGAATTTTATTACAGTCTTAATGAAAATATATGTATATTTTCTTCAGATGTAATACAGATTTAATGAGTTAATATTAAATTAAGCTCATTTGATTTTCAGTTGGAATGAATAATCTCTAAAACTTTAGAAATTTCGTAATCTTCGCTGAGTATTTCTTACACTGGATGAATTTATGAATTACTACTTCGTTATTCACCTATTGATATTTCTTTGATGAATGATGTTGTTGTTCGCGGAATTCTTGTGAACTTCGCAAGATATAGATGATGTTTTCTAGAAAATTTCGAGCAAATCGAAAATGCTAATGTAAAATCAAACATATATTTAAATAGTACACTTGATTTATTATAAAATGGAATCTATTGAGTTGGAACAGAGATTTTAGTTAACGATGGTTAAGTCGTTAACGAAGGATGTACATCATAGCATATCAGTAACATGAATTAACCGGGTAGTACCTACTAGTTAAGATTCACATGTTTTAGCTTAGTACGAAAAGATTTATTAGGGTTTCAAAATTTATATATATAAAATATACATATAAATTCTTCAGAGGAATGAGTTAATACTTCATAACTCGCTAATTCAAAATACCCATTGATGATTGTGGTGTCGATATCGTCGGTGTTTATGGAACTGGCGGAGATTGTGATGTTATAGGTGCTGCTGGTGCTGACGATGCTGACGGTACTGTTGATGCTGTTTGTATAACAAGTATAGTTTATAAATCACGTATCATTCCTAACAGGGTTTCTACTCTACCGTCTCTATGTTCACTCATCTGGTTTGCGATCAGAATCTGAATAATCTCTAAGACTATGGAGATTACATAATTGCTGCAAAATATTTTTTTAATGAAGTTATGAATCAATACTTCATCGGTTATTGTGGTTGGTACTCCTTGATGTCTATGGTGCGTATGACGTTGATGCTTATGGGACATTTTGTGATGTTGAATCAAGACATGCGGTTGTTGTTGTTGGTGGTGGTAATGATACCGTTGGTGTTGATGATGGTGGTACAGTTGGTGTTTGTGGAGCTTGTGATGCTTGTAAGTTCTGCATCATATTCTCCAAAGCCACCACTCTAGCGCAAAGTTCGTTGACTTCTTCTAATACACCAGGATGATCGGTGGTTCGGACGAGCGGGTGAATAAAATCCAGAATTTGGGATAGTATATAATCGTGACGAGATACTCTGGAAATGAGGGAGAAAATGGTGTGTCGAACAGGTTCGCCGGTAAGTGCTTCGGGTTCTTTGCCAAGAGGGCAATATGGTGGCTGGAAGGGATCACCTTCTTCTTATCTCCAATGATTAAGTAGGCTATGAACCCATCCCCAATTCATCCAGAATAGATGATGGCTGATTAGTTGGTCCATTCCGGTCACACTGCTTTCGGAGCTTGAGTGGAACTCCATATCGGAATCCGAGGAACTTGAATTGGTGGCGAGTTCCATTTTGTTCGATTGAATAAAGGATTTTTCGATATGAAATGATTTTCGGCTTCGGATGGTATTCAAATTACATAGAATATCTATATATATAGAACAAAAGATTTCGTAGATTACGGAGAAATTTAAGGAATATGTCAGGCAAAGTTTACAGTAACAGATACGCTAAGATATGAATTAGCAGATACGCTAAGATATGAATTTTGTCTATCTACTATTCATGCAATCAATGCAGTAAGATGTGTTTAGACTAAGAATGGTAAACAGGTAATTTCCGACAAAAATTGATAAGCAAAACTTTTTTATATGCAGCTAAGGTCGAAGTACAGACTCACTAATGTATCTTAATGACTATCCGTTAGACACACTAATACAAGACCTGGTTCGCTAAGACCACCGCTCTGATACCACATGAGACGACTCGTCCTAATCCATAAGGATGAATACAATAACATATGGTTACATTGCGAGTATTTGACCTCTATATGATACATTTTACAAACATTGCATTCGTTTTTAAAAGACAACCTTTCATTACATCGAAAGTTGACAAGTATGCATACCCTTTCATAATATATCCAAACTATAGATGACTTAATCTGTCATTTACTTAATAATGATCTTTATTGAACTCAACGACTTGAATTCAACGTCTTTTGAAATATGTCATGTGTGACTCCAAGTAATATCTTTAAAATGAGCAAATGCACAATGGAAGATTTCTTTCAAACCTAAGAATAAACATGCTTTCAAGTGTCAACCAAAAGGTTGATGAGTTCATTATTTTATCATAACAATCATTTTCATTAATTTAATAGACCACAAGATTTTTATTTCATTTCTCATAAACATCATCTCAAATCAGGCATTTCGCAAACTACATAGAGATAAAAATCATTCATATGGTGAACGCTTGATAACCGAACTAACAGGATGCATATAGAATATCTCCATCATTTTGGGACTCTCATCGGATATGATAATCGAAGTACTAAAGCATTCGTAACCCGAATGGGATGTGTCAAGGTCCATATATCTATCTTTAGGATTCGCGTCAATTGGTGGCAATTATAATAAACACCAATTCTTAGGCTACCAAGCTAAAAAGGGGCATATTCGATTTGGATAATCCAACCATAGAATGTAGTTTCTATTACTTGTGTCTATTTCGTAAAACATTTATAAAAGCAGTGCATGTATTCTCAGTCCCAAAAATAGATATTGCAAAATCATTTCAAAATGGAGCAAGTGAAACTCACTATACTGTATTTCGTAGTAAAAATACATATGACGTCATTGAATAAGTGCAAAGTTAGCCTCGGATTCACGAACCTATATTAATTATATATATTTATATGTTAGTAAAAATGTGTTTAACAATTTAGGTCAGGTCATAGTGTATCACAATCCTACTGCTCGAGATTATCATGCAAAAGTCAACAAAAGTCAATTTGACCAAAATGACTTTAAAAATCAATACATGTTTATTATATAACTTAAATAGTCGTTTTATATATTTAAATATATTTATCAGATTTTTATTAGGATAAATAATACAAGTCATTTATTAATAAATAAAAATTTATATATAATAAAAATATACTTTTATATATCTCAAGTAATAAAATTTATAAAGTTCACTTAATATAATAAAATTATAGTGGTATGTATTATTAATGTAATTATATTACGTGTGATAAAAATATCTTTGTATCGCATATTTATCTGATAAAATAATATTGATAATAATAATAATAAGTAAAAGTTGTATTATTTTGTAATAATAATAATAATTATTATTCTACCAACAATAATAACAATATTTATATTTACTAATGTTGATATTAATTATGATAAAATGATAATCATGATAAATTTAAAATAACGATACTTTTTAATACTAACTGTAATAATAATAAAAATAATAATTTTATTCAAAATAATAATTTTTAATTATAATAATACTAAAATGATAATAATAATGATATTTTATAATAACAATGACATTTCTATTAAAAATGATAATTCTAATAAAAATGATTAGTTTTAAAATTAATGATACTTTTAATAATAATAATAATGATAAAAATAATAAAAACGATATTTTTATCTAAATCAATTTCTTTCAATATTTTAATTTCATTATGATACTTATACTCATTATTTCCTAATCAATTCGATTAATAGCTTTTAGTCCTCTTATATATCGCATTCATAATAATGATAATAATATTATTCATAATAATTAGATGATACTAATATTAGTTTTAACGATAATAATAATAATTATAATAATTATAATTATAATAATAATAATAATAATAATAATAATAATAATAATAATAATAATAATAATAATAATAATAATAATAATAATAATAATAATAATAATGATGATGATGATGATGATGATGATGATGATGATAATTATTAATAATAACCTTAATGATAATAACGATAATAATAACAATAATAGTTTTTAATGATAATACCATATATTAATACGATAATGATAATAATAATAATAATAATAATAATAATAATAATAATAATAATAATAATAATAATAATAATAATAATAATAATAATAATAATAATAATAATAATAATAATAATTTTATTATTATTATTATTATAACGACGATAATAATGACAATAGTAATAATAATAATCATTTTAATAATAATACAAAAATTCAGTTGGCCATATCTTTTAATCCGTTCATCGAAACCACACGACTTCTAAATGAAAAGTTAATATTTTTTCTACAGCTTTTCAACGACATGCATATCATATACCTTATCTCAGTAGCATATGTATTAAATTCATGATTTATCATAAATTATTTAACGACAAAATTAAACATACAAGCATGCATAATTATATATATATACTCGAGCACTAGTCAGGGATACACTATTAATATATAAAAGATAAAATATGAATGCTCTCGTATCAATATTGTGATTCAATATTGCAGGAAAGTACGTAGACGAGACGGAGATGATAAACACTAGTTTGACCTCACGAGCAATACCCCCGAACCATACCCATAACCTCCATAGCTATAACCCATGATTTTCTTAGCTCTACCCCGTTTGAAAACCCGTTTTGTAAACATGCGAGCTGAACCTCGTCGTAGTATTTTATGTATAGATAATAATAATACTAATGCTAATAATAATAATAATAATAATAAGATTAATAATAATAATAATAATAATAATAATAATAATAATAATAATAATAATAATAATAATAATAATAATAATAATAATAATAATAATAATAATAATATATGTATATGAGTTTTACGAGTGTAAGAAGAAAATGAATCATAAACACTGAATTCGCTCGATTTATAGAACCTGCACCCCAACAACCCCCCATGCGATCGCATGGGGTTTATGTGCTGCAGCCATGCGATCGCGTGGGCACTTATGCCAGCTCATGTTTGATCAATTAAAATTGCCGACACTCGTTTTAAATTATATAATATACATTTATTTAATTTATATAATTAATTATTTATTAGATTATATTCACGTGCATTGTCGACTTGTAATTTTCGTTTTGATTACGTTGTCACTCGACTTACGTCCCGGTCCCGGTTTCTCGAACGTTAACTCGTACGCTGAGAAAACTAGCATTTTACGTTTCGTGATGTATACCTTTATAAAAAATATAGACTTAACTTTTCAATAACTAAATTATTCGAAGGGTAATTTGAATGTTAGAGTGTTTTGGTCATTAGCTTTTATAAATCAACATCTCCTTACACCTACATATATATAATATTATTTTTTTAACTCAAAAAGTTTTATAACTAACTTAATATTAATTTTTATTACATTGAAAAATATATATTTTCATTTCAAAATATAAATTTGAAATATTTATTTAACAATATAATATATATTTTTTCAAAACTAATTATATTTCAAAGTTCAATATATAATTTAAAATCGTTTCGAAATTATTATTTAGTAATAATTTTACCCTTTTGAAACAATAAAATATATTTGTAAATTTATAATACAAAGCTTTAATTAAGTTCTTCAAATTTTTATATTCCTAAACAAATTATCTTATAAAACGTTTTAATAAAGTTCTTTTTAATACTAAAAACGTTTTAGTACGTTTGAAACTAGATCAAATAAATATAATCATTTTGTTTTCCAAAACTAAATATATTTAAGAATCATTTTAAAAGGTTAAGATAATGGAAATCGTTATATCATAAAATATTTTTAGAAAATTAAAATCGTATATAACTTAAACAAGTTTTCAAGTTTTTAAATTTGCTGGTGAAGCGTAAGATAAAGTTCAAAGGTTAGATAAACGTATGAAATTATTTTAAATTAAAACATCGATATCTATTTTCTAAGTTATCTATATTTCATAGCCTTACTTTCACATTAAATAATATGAAAGTTAAAATAGTTATTTTATAAAAATCACGAGGAAATATTGTAAAGCATGAATTGAAAATCACACAGGAATCTCCACTAACCCTTGTCTAGTTACTTTTGTTCTTACATGTAAATCACTTTACCAATTATTCCGAATACCGTTAAAAAGGAAATGTTTCCTAAATCAAAGTAGACTTCTTCAACAGAGACTCGTAATCATACAATGTATCTGATAAATCAATCATTTGATATTATCATTTACTTCCGTCGATAAATATATTAAACATATATTGAAACAAATACGTTCATGTAAAGTATTATACATCTAATACTTTGTTAACGTTTTCAAGTTATAATATAAACATATAGATATATACATATATAATCATATTCATTTTTATAATGGTTCGTGAATCGTCGGAATTTTGTCGAGGTTAAATGAATGAATAAACACAGTTTAAAATTTTTCAGATTCAACTTAAAAACTTTGCTTATCGTGTCAGAATAATATAAAGATAAAGTTTAAATTTGGTCGAAAATTTCCGGGTTGTCACATTTCGAACCGGAGGTCTCAAAGGCAAATGTTTCCGATGTTAGTAAGCGGAAGTTCGAAACTACGATACATTCGAACAAGAAAAGTAAGAGTACTTCCGAGGGTGGCGGAAGCGTAATGATGAGTGGCACGGGTGGTTCTAAATTCGCGTGTTATAATTGTGGGCAAACGGGAAATAAGTCTCGTGATTGTCCGTCGGGTAAGGTCACATGTTTTAAGTGCCGGAAGGAGGGACACCGAAAGTTGGAATGTCCCGAGTGGAATAGTGACGGAGCGCAAAGATCTAGCGACGCTTGATTCAGGTACTATTCAATTTTAGTACTATCTTTATGTCGGTGACTTTTGGGTAATAAGTGGGTTTATCCATGTGATGTAGTGACTAGCTAGGTCGGGTTAGTCCATTGAGGTTTGGTTAGCCATGTCGGGTTAATCAACTAGACGTTAGGTGTTGACCAGGGCGGGTTAACCAGGTACATTTGACTAACCAAGTTGGGTTAATCAATTGTTGTTAGGGTCGTATGACTAACCGGGTCGGGTTAATCAATAAGTTGTTAGGGGTTTACCTAGTCGGGTTGACCAAGTGCATTTGACTAACCAAGTTGGGTTAATCATTTGTCGTTAGGGGTTCGACCAGGTGGGGTTGACCCAGAGAGTTTGACTTAACCGAGTCGGGTTAATCAATTATTGTTAGGGTCGTTTGACTAACCGGGTCGGGTTAATCAATTAGATGATAGGTGTTGACCGAGTCGGGTTGACCGAATGAAGTTGACTAACCGGGTCGAGTTAATCAATTAGACAATAGGTGTTGATCGAGTCGGATTAACTGAATGAAGTTGACTATCTGAATCGGGTTAATCAATTAGACGATAGGTGTTGACCGAGTCGGGTTGACCAAGAGAGTTTGACTAACCAAGTCGGGTTAATCGATTGTTGTTAGGTGTTGACCGATACGGGTTGACCAAGTGTGTTTAACTTACCGGCTCGGGTTAATCATTAGATGTTAGGTGATGACCGAGGCGGGTTGACCGTGTGTGTTTTACTTAACCGAATCGGGTTAGCCATTAGATGTTAAGGGTTGGCTATGTCGGGTTAACCAGGTGTGTTAGACTAACCAAGTTGGGTTAATCATTTGGTGTTGGGGACTTAACCCAGTCGGGTGTAACCGTGATGTGATTAGATGGTTACTTGTGTTGCTCTCCATTAAGTGTTGGCGTAGAAATGGTATGCCGTGTAACAACCCGACTTTTTTCGTTAATTTATTTTAACCCCCGTCTTTTTTTTTAGATAATATATTTCATTATCTAACTTCGTATCTTTCGTTAATTAGCGTTTCAATATTTCCCGCTATCTAAATATAACATCTCCCATTTACTCTTGCGTATTTAAAATATTTCGTTTGGTTAATTCAAGCACCCGCTTCCAAACTTGAGGGACCAAAATTGCCAAGGGACCAAACTAGTGACTAGGTCAACTAGTCAAGTCCCTCATCCTCCACTCATTCATTCACCTCCTCTTTCTCTACTACTACCATTTTTACTCTCAAACACCCAATTCACTAATTCATCACCTAAATCCAATCTAGCAAACAAACTACATATTTGTGATCATTGCATCATCATCTTCAATTTGGTACCAATTTCATAGCTTGGAGTAAGCTTTTCAAAATCTCTAATTTTCATAAATTAGACCTTTAAACTTAAAAGTGTATTAGTTAGTGCCTATGGCTCGAGTCTAGCATGAATATGTGATTTATTTGCTCGATCTTGTTATTTTGCATAAACTAGCATGAACTTGAAAAAGGGTTTGTTTAATCTTGAGTTTTGGGTGATTTAATATTGTTAGATGTTAAAGCTCATGTATTAAATGTGTTACTAGCATCATTAGCTTCGTTTTGGTATGTAGGTTGATTTAGAAAAACTTCATTTACAAAAATGTTGAATTCTTGATTCTTGGTTAGGGTTTGTTGGCATTTAAAATGAACTTTTGATGCCTTGAATGCCATGAGACGTTGTTGGTAAGTGTTTAGTTGTATTGTATGTTTAATTACCTACGAAACGGCATGTCGTATATGTAAATTGGTTTCCCGAATCCTGAAATGCATTTTATGAACTTGAAATTTTGATAATGGACTTTTAACGATCTTTCGACGAGGTTTTTGTTGTTGTAAATGATAAACTTGATTGATGATATATGTTTAGTTGTATTCCTTGTCAAAATACCTTTCTAACAATGTATGATATGCGTTTTTAGCGTTTTCAGATCATTAGTTATGAATGAAAGAAGTTTGGCTCGACACTTAGAAAAATTCAGCATTTCAGCACCTGGAGGACCCAAGTTGCGGCCGTAACCCAGGACATTGCAGCCGTAACCCATGACATTGCGGTCGTAACCCAGGACATTGCGGGCGTAACATTTTGGGCTGTCCAAAATTGTCATTTTTCGTTTAATTCTAACTATGCTACGCATCTCCGATTAACATGTAACTTGTTCTAACATGTTCATATATGATTATATAACTTAGAAAAATTGTCCGAGACTCGACCCGAATGTGTTGACTTTTTAGTTGACTTTGACTTGACCGAAGTTTGACTTTTAGTCAAACTTAACCAAATGCGTATGCGATCATTCTAACATGCTTTTATACTTATATCTTGCATGAAACTTGACAACGTGATTCACATGCTATATATAATCGAGTCGTAACGAGCCATAGGACTAATTGAACACATTTCGCCCGACCTTATGTCGTAGCAGTTAATTGATATAACTTAATTGTTTAGGTCAAGGCTAAGCAACTTTCATTTGCACAACGTTTAATTTCAAATACTTTGGCGTGCGACTACAGTGAGATCATAGTCCCATCTTTTCAATAACTTTTACTCTTTTAAATCATGGGATGAGAAACATATACATTTTATACTACTTACTTTTATGCTTTGAACACAAGTACGAAAACAAACATTCCACGTGCGAGTTAGAACAAAAAGCCTTAATTCGATTATCATTAGTTACACTTGTAGGGTGTAAGTGAGAACTTACGTTGTGTGGCCATACGGGTTTGACAAACCCTCATTCAGACAGTGCGACCGTTGGCGGATGAAATGTATTTTCAAGGGTAAGTGTAGGTTCTAACACTATGTTTATGGGGTTCGTGTACAGTTAAGTCTTGATAATTGGGTGCTCACGAATAACAACAACTTTTGGAATGTAAATTATTTAGATAATTAACTTTATGGAAATACAAAATCTTGTGGTTTAAAAACAACGTTTACCAATACACCTATGATTTTACCAACGTTTTTCGTTGACAGATTTCTATATGTTTCTCAGGTTCTTGATTGGTTATTTGATACATGCTTTCGCACACTTTGATTACTTGCTTGGGGTCAACCATGCATGCATATGCTAGGAATAGCACCTTTGGATTTAAACTTAAAGCATACCTACGTATGCTATTTATAGCAACTGTGATTTTCAACTAATTATGTCGCAAGTTATTTCAATAATACTTTATACTTTTGTAAAATTAAACTTGTTGCCGAACCGTTGGGTAAACTAAACTTTTTAAGTCTTGTACGTTTCAAATGAATGCGACATAATTTTGGTCAAACGCGTCTCATTTAGGGACTATGACCACGTAACAGGACCTGAGTTAACGACGCCGTCAATGATGTTTTTGTCGGGTCATTACAGATGGTATCAGAGCATTGGTTGTAGGGATCTAGGATATGTAGTAGTGTGTCTAACAGAGTCATTAGGACGCATTAGTGAATCTAGACTACAACCGGATAGTTAATCATTGCATTCTGACTTTCATTTGCTATAGATAGCACTTACTTGACTACTTGTGCATTATACTTGAATCTTTCTTAGGTGAACTTCTTAATTGTACCTAACTCTCGTCATGCGAACCCGTACTCTGCCTCTTGTGGCAACATACGTAAATTCAAAGATTCATACGCGTAAGGATGACGACGACTTCATTAGTTACACTAGATCGGGAACTTTGTCTCCCAGGTTGTTATTCACCACCGTCCCAGCTTACTATCCACGAGCACTATAAAGTTACCACCACTATGGCAATCACTAACCACTATTGATGTTAAACCGGTAACCTTCACTATCTCCCACTTCTTGTTACTACCACCACTACTTTAGATGAGTATCGTCATCACCGCTTATCACTACGATTGTGTACTACTCGTTATCATAATTCGTTATTTTTTTCATACCTAAAGACATTATTGTTTGACTTGAACCGCATTGACGTGAACAATCATTTATACACTTCCCTCGGGAAACGCTTCTTCAGAGTTGCATTAATTCTTTCGATTCAACACGAGTCACGCTAGAGATGTCGTTACACCTTGTTCATTTTAAAACTTCACGATCACACGAACTTAGTTCTATGGAGTAATGTGGGAATGGAGGTATGAGTTAGCGTAATATAAAGACACTCGATCAATGTGGTTATATTATGGTAAGTCATACCAAAGTTCTAATACTCGTGATGGTGATTGGACTCGATCAACCTAATCACCACCATGTGCCATGTACATGACTTTATTTTTCCTTGTTGCCATCCGAAAACTTCAAGAATATTGATAACAACCATAACAGGGACACATCTTGATATTGCCAAATCATATTTATGCTTCTGAATGAATGACCAATTCTTTCAACTTCAAAACATATGTTACACGTGTATACTATCTCGTCTTCGCACACTTTTATCGACGAACTACGAAACGCTTGATATGCTCACATTGAGGCGGAAACTTCTCTCGCATTACACTCGTTCTTCCGTGTAAGGAAATCTTTTATCTAAATTCTCAATGGGGAGAGAGACTCTTCACGTTATACTAGTATTTGCCACGAGGGTGAATAGTACTAACAAACATTTTCAGAAACCGATAAGAAACTTGTCCCAACAAACATTTTTCAGAAACCTACAAGATGGGGAAAAACTTGTACAAATATACATTATAGAAATTCTATCTCGACACGGTGTGCAATTGTCATTTATTTCGAATCGAGATGCTCGTTTCACTCCTAGATTCTAGGGTGCCTTACAATAAACTTTGGAAACCAGATTATTCATGAGTACCACGTATCATCCACAAACCGACGGACCAAGCAAACGTACGATTCAAATCTTGGAAAGACATATCACGAACTTGTATTGTTGCCTTTAATTGATTCCTCTTACAGCGACAATTACCATTCAAGTATTAACGCCGCACCTTTTCAAAAATTTATGTGGACGCAAATGTCGTTCTCTTAAATTGTTGGGTCGAAGTAAGAGACAATCAAACTACCGGACCCGAACTCATTCATGAAATAACTGTTAAGGTCGTTCAAACCCAAGGAAGGCTCAAGACGGCCCGTAGTCGCCAAAAGATCTATGCTTATGTTAGACGTAAACCTTTCGAATTCCAAGTGGGTGACCGTGTAACGTTAAAAGTCGCACCTTAGAAAGGTGTAATTCGTTTCTGGAAACGTAGAAAGCTAGATCCGCGATATTCTAATCCTTATGAAATCTTGGGGCGTATTGGACCCGTTGCTTACCGCTTCGAACTCCCAACTCAATCGAAATTCCGTTCATCCTACATTCCATGTATCAAACTTAAAGAAGTGTCTTGCCGAACAAGAACTTATTATTTCTTTTGATGAACTTACTATTGATGACAAACTTCATTTCCTAGGAGAACCGGTTGAAATTATGGATCGTGAAACCAAACTCTAAAACAACGTAAAATCATGACCGTCAAAGTTCGTTGGAATGGCAAAAGAGGACCCAAGTTTACACGGGAAAAACAAGATTAAATACAAAAGGAGTACCCTCACTTATTCGTAGAATTGGCAACGCACGGTCTCGAGGAAGAAACAACAACTACTACTTCCAACTAAATTTAGGGACGAAATTTCTTTTAAGGTGTGGGTAATGTAACAACCCGACTTTTTCCGTTAATTTATTTTAACGCCCGTCTCTTTTTTTTTAGATAATATCTTTCATTATCTAAATTCGTATCTTCCGTTAATTAGCGTTTCAATATTTCCCGCTATCTGATTATACCATCTCCCGTTTACTCTTGCGTATTTGAAATATTTCGGTTGGTTAATTCTAGCACCTGCTTCTAAACTCGAGGGACCAAAATTGCAAAGGGACCAAACTAGTGACTAGGTCAACTAGTCAAGTCCCTCATCCTCCACTCATTCATTCACCTCCTCTTTCTCTACTACTTCCATTTTTACTCTCAAACACCCAATTCACTAATTCATCATCTAAATCCAATCTAGCAATCAAACATCAAAACAAACTACATATTTGTCATCCTTGCATCATCCTCTTCAATTTCGTACCAATTTCATATCTTGGGGTATGTGATAGCCCGTCCTAATCCACCTGGACGAACGCATCAACATTTGGTCCCATTGCGAGGTACTGACCTAAATATGCCATGAACGACTCCATGTAATATCTTTAAAATGAGCAAATGCACAGTGGAAGATTTCTTTCGTACCTGAGAATAAACATGCTTAAAAGTGTCAACCAAAAAGTTGGTGAGTTCATAGGTTTATCATAAACATTTATTTCAATAGACCACAAGATTTCATTTTCGGTTTCAAAATACTCGCAAGTGTATAAAATCCATTCGTATGATGAACACCTGGTAACCTATATTAACAAAAGGCATTAAAAATATCCCAAAGGATAAACAGAACCACTCGTCTATAGAGAATATATCGACAGAACCACTCGTCTGTAGAGGATAGATCGACAGAACCACTCGTCTGTAGAGAACATAACCACTCGTCTGTTAGAGAATTTATTTATCATTCGCTTCAATTAGTGGCAATTATAATAAACACTAATTCTTATTTTACCAAGCTAATAGAGGTGATATCAAGTATAATAATCCATCTATAGAATGTAGTTTTAAGTACTTGTGTCTATTTCGTCAAACATTTATAAAAGCAGCGCATGTATTCTCAGTCCCAAAAATATATATTGTAAAAGCATTTAAAAAGGGAGTAAATGAAACTCACGATACGATATTTTGTAGTAAAAATATGCATACGACGGAATTGAACAATGCAGGGTTGGCCTCGGATTCACGAACCTATACCATTTATATATATATTAACACACATAATTGTAATCGAACAAATATATATGTTTATTAGTGATAACATTTTTATATTAATATTAATAATAATAATAATAATAATAATAATAATAATAATAATAATAATAATAATAATAATAATAATAATAATAATAATAATAATAATAATAATAATAATAATAATAATAATAATAGTACAAATGTTAATTTATAAATGATAATTTCAATAAAGATAATAACTTTAATAACAAATGAAAATTTTACTAAAAAAGATTCTCTTTATAATACTTTAGTTGTAATAATAATAATAATGATACTAGTAGTAAAAATAATAATAATATTAATTCTTTAGTTGTAAAAATAATAATTTTTAATAATAACAATACTAATAACGATAATCATATTAATAATAATAATAATAATGGTAAAAGTAATAATAATGATAATAAATAATAACAATAATATCCATAATACTTAATAATAATAATACTAATAATAATAATAATAATACTAATACTTATTGATAATAATAATATTAATAATAATAACAAAATTAATAATAATAATAATAATAATAATAATAATAATAATAATAGATAATAAAATTAATAATAATAATAATAAATAATAAAATTAATAATAAGAATAATAATAATAAAATAATAAGATAAGAATAATCACAAAAAAAATGAAGTTACTACCTTAGAGTAACAAGCTTTAAAAATAAAAAACGCACATGCCTAGGCTCGAACCCACGACCTCCAGCTAACCCAACACCACACCAAACCACTCCACTGCCCAATCATTTCTGTTTTAATACTCGACTTCTATCTATATATCCCGTATTCTCTTGTAACTTGGCCCAATTCTCCTTCTGTCCAATAACGATTTCATAAGCCCAATAAAAAAATAGTCTGTTTAAAGGAAGCCCAAGACAAAAATCGAATTTCTGATTTCGATTAATATAAACAAACATAAGTTTGCAAGTGGGTTTTTACTTTATATTAAGTTCGATCGTGACCACACAAGCATCCACCATTCTTTATTTTTACTTTTAAAAAGCACTATCAATCACTTACTTTGCTGCAATCAGACAGGGAACTGCAATATTGAGCATGGTGGCGAGTTTGGGAAATCTTAGGGTGGTGTGTGGTTGTATTTGGATTTAAACAGAAAGCACAGAAAAATAGCAGCATCGAGTATTGATTGGTGGTTCATGAATTAGTTGTAACGAACAGCAAGGGAATAGAAGAACAAACGAAAGTAGCAGTTACAATATTTAATGAGGGTGTTGCGGTGGTGATTTGGTTCTGGGTCTCGGTTCTACCACAACAAGTGGGTTTCAAAGGATGGTGATAATTGTTGAAGATGAAGTTATCGTACATCATCATCTATATCGTTATCCTCAACACTAGTAATCATCCTCCTGAATTAATCCTTATCATCTTCGTTATCATATCACCACCGTAGCTTCTTCACCATCTCATCTTCAATCGTCATCAACATGAAACCACTATTCACGGTCTTCTTAGCTAGTCATCTTCAATTAACAGAGACAAACAAAAGCGTACAGCAGCTGTAGCTATAGCAATCGAAGATAATGACTGAAAACAGAAAGCAAATTACGTAGCAGTAATAGTTCCAAACATAAAGATACTAAGCGTAGCAGGTGCAGGTTTTGATGGAATTGGTTTGATGGTATTTGGGTTTTGACCAGAAAGTAACAGTAAAAAGAAATGGGTTTATGGTGGTGAGTTAAATAAAAATACATCGAGTAGCAGTAGTACACGGTAGTTGCCGCAGTTCTTACAGTGATGGTGGTCGTTCGATAATGAAACAGAAAACAGAAAGATATGTGAGCATAGCAGCGATTATAAACAGGAAATAGAAGTGTGAGAGAGAGGAGAGAGAGTGATGTGGTGCATCATATGAAGAAGGTGATAGATTGTTTGTTCATAGTCTTTGGTTTCAAGAAAAATAAGGAGTAATGGCGAGGGTTGATGAAAGTGGTGATTGTTTGATTTTCGATCAACATTGGTGAGGGTGGTTTAAATGGGTTTGTTGGTAATGGTTATGGTAGTTTTCATGGTGTTTGATGAAAATGGTAAATGAATCAAAACAGAACTAGGCAGTGGTATAGGTGATTGTAGGGGTGATCGAATATTACAAACCAAATGGGTTTCGGTTGTACGCATGAAAGAAACAGAAAGAATGAAAAAGAAATGCAACAGGTAATGATCTCCACAATGTTGGTGAATGGTGGTGTACGTTGGTTGAGGAGGAGTGTAACGACCCAACTTTTTTGACTTTTAATTATGTTTATTTCTTTCACGAAACTGTGTACTTGTGCGTACTGAGATAGATTATATTCTGGGATCATTAATTATGTTAATTACATTCGTTAATGCCTTACAAAGTGTTTTTAGGTACTTAGTTACTTAACGTGATCCTTGATTGCATTTACGACCGTTAGTGTCACTTATTGATTAAAGCGAGCTACGAACTTGGTACACGTTAAACTTTTGCCATAATTGGGATATTATGGCTACGTAAAAGTAATTATTACTTATTAATGGCAATTACTTAGTTTTATGGTTCCTTAATTATACTTAATTGCTTACTAAGGCTTACTAGTTACCTTATTGGACTTAACACCTTAATGGACTTCCATGGCCCAACCCACCCAACTTAGTGGGCTAGTTAGTGGACTAATTAACCAATGTGATTAAGATTTAGCCCATGAAAGCATAAGACAAGTATTATGCATGCTTATGTACCAAGGCTTGCATGATGTCTCAAACCACCTAACATGACACCATCACCATGCACTACCACCATGCACCACACCACATAAGGCCAAGATGGTCCCCCCACCCTTGCCCCCCATGACCATCGGCCACCACCCCCATCACCACCAATTTTTATTTTTTTCTCTTTTTCTTTCTTTGATAAATACCAACACTTCATCCACTTCTCTCATTCTTCATTCATTTTCTCAAACACACACTTCTCTCTACTTTCTCACTCTAGAATTCTCTCTCAAATTGTAAATTTGAAAACTTACTTCTTTTCTTTCTTTTCTTAACTTTAATTCATAAATCATCATCATAATGAACAAAGATTCAAGTTTTGTAACTTGAATCTTCAAAACTTTTGTTGATTTAAACTTTGTTTTGAAAAGCTTTTAAGAACATGATGGATTAAAGCTTCTTAGCTTTGAATCTTCATAATCTTGCTAGATCTAAGTCAATTTACTTAAGATCTCTTTATTTATGCTTAAAGATCAAAACCCATGTTTATGATCTTCATGTAACTTGAAGATCCAACACTTTACTTTATGTATCTTCAAGAAAGTTTGAAATACAAGTTTACTATCTTGATGTTTCTACAAAAAGTTAAGATAAGATCAAAGTTTGTTAACTTATGATCTTCTTTTGTTTGTTGTAGTTTAGATTTGTGACTTGTGTTTTCAAGAAACAAAAGATGCAAGCTTACTAGCTTGAGATCTCATAAGTGTTGTTAGGAATCCAAGCTCTCTAGCTTAGGGTTTCATTTTTGTGGTTGATCTAAGTTGTGTAGCTTATGATCTTCTACTTTGTTTAAGAGAAAGCTTATTAGCTTATGATCACTTACTTTACAAGATCTAAGTTTCCTAACTTATGATTGTGTAAAAGTTGAAAGTCTAAGTGTTATGACTTAGGGTTTCACCAAGAACATGAGATCTACACTTTGTAGTCTAAGGTCTTTAATATTTAGCTAAGATTTAAGCTCTCTAGCTTAAGGTCTTGCTTATTTAGTTTGATTCAAAGTTTATAGCTTAATAGAACTTGTGATTGTGTTGAAACTAGGAATTGATGTAACTTTGGTTCATCATTTTGCTCAAACTCGTACATGAGTTGTTATTTGTTTCCTAGTCTTAACTTTGTGTGTTGATGATTAAACCTTGGTTAAAGTGATGCTAAAACATCAAAAGTTGTACACTTGAGGCTTATACGCATCAAGGATGAGAACCGTGATGATCATCAAACACCGAGAAACCCACCCGAGCAATTGCTTTCTGATTTCAGGGTCTGATCAGGCTTCTGGGCTACTGGAAAAGTTTGATTTCAATATATTTTAGTTCGATTAGATAACTTTTCATTTAGGCCTCGCCTAAATCCGATGTACGGTTTAGGATTTATAGCCTTCCGAAAGTCACTACGCCCTTGTAACGTTGTGCTGAAATTTCTGACCTACTCGCACTTAAACCGTCTCTACGGTCAAACGAAGACGTGTTAGGTTCTGAAAATTGGTCAGCGGTTAGAGGACTCACATACGGAGCCATGACCACTGGCCTCGTGTCATTTCAGTTTGTATAGAGGTCGTAACAGCTGAACGAATCAGCCTTTGTTTCAGTCTCTATCCTTGATTGAAAACTTTACTTTTTACGTATGATGTTGATACTTAAGACTTAACTTACGTACTTTTAAACCTTTGGGAACAATTTACTGACTTAGTAACTTTTGACCTAGGTTAAGGACCTTTCGGACCGACTTACTTGCTTACTTATCTCGTATCGACTTTTACCGCACTTTCACTGTGAGTTATAGCTTCCCTTTTTACTTATACTATTTTTGGGACTGAGAATACATGCGCTTTTTTTATGTTTTACTTACTAGGCAAGAGTACTTAAACTTTATATATGTGTGGGTTATATAACGGCATAAACTTTTTCCTTAGCTCGGTAACGTTTAGTCATTGGTTTTTGAACCGGTGAACGCGAATCTTAGATATGGATCCATAGGGTTTGACATCCCCACTCGGGCTAGTCGTGCTAGCATTTAACGTGTGTTTAATACTTCGTAAACTTACGTACTCGCCAAGTGTACTTTTAGGGGGTGATATTTACGTTAAGTTAGTTACCAAGTGCCCACGGTTAAGCATATATTTTTTATACTGTTTTGAATACGAAATCTCGTGGCCTACATTACATTACTGTTACAATTAAACTATAGCTCACCAACATTCATGTTGACTTTTAAGCAAGTTATTTCTCAGGTGCTTAGACGTTTGATGCTTCCGCTGTATTAGTCTCGCTGTTAGACTTACTGTGTAGACTCCCGTTGCTTTTGTTTAGAGATGTCTCTGCATGAAACTTTTACTTTGCATTCACGAACTATGTTACTTTTGAACAATGAAATTGTAATGACCTTTGAGTCTCGTACTTATGTTATTTCTTTCTATTCATAGAAGCACACTATCGTTTGTAAAACATTTGGCGTCGGTAAAGACGTTACCCCTTTTTATGAATGCAAACTTATTTTAAAATAGCATATAGTGTTTGACCTTGTAATGATCCTGTTGTTGATGATCCGTACACGTTAATTTTGTACGGGGGGTCGCATTTGGTATCAGAGTATTGGTTGTAGGGAATTAGGTTGCATTAGTGAGTCTAGACCGAGCCAAGTAGGATTCACTAATAGGACTAATCTACAACTTGCTTGTTTACCTGTTTCTGCGGAACTTACTGCATGCTACTGCTTACTTTTACTACTATGAGTACTTACTGTATGCTACTGTTCATTCTCACTACTGCATGCTACAATCTGCCTTTGATTGCATGATTACTTTTGTTTAATACTGTTAATATTGCCATGTTATGTACTGCTAGGATGCTGTAGTGCCTAATTATGTGCTTGCTATCTGTCTTACTGATATGGAAAAAGTTATTTATCCTTGTTCAGATGTCGGACATACCGCCCATTATCGTTGATTTGGAGAGTGACTCAGATTCGTCCGCTGCATCGCCTACCATTGTTACTGACTCACAGATCCCGTCACCGCTACCCTCCAACGACTCTGGAGATTCACCTTCCAGTGGACTTGTGCTTGACCTTATGGACGTCTCAGACGGAGATGAGGATCCCGCGGAGATTCCAGCTCCACCAAGCCTTAGACTCCCGGAGCCACACACCATTCCGGTAGTACTGTAATTCCTGGGGGAAATGGGGATGGTCCTTTCCGTAATGAGCATGGACATTGGGCTAGATGCCTTGCTGATAGACGTATCGTGTCGATCCCACCTGGCAGATATCGACTTATGACCACTGGCCGGGCAGATCCACCTTCAGATGATTCAGACGGTTCATCATCCGATGACACCAGCGAGGAGTATTCCGATGATGATTTCGAGGAGGACCCTAAGGAGGAGCCCGTGCAGCCGCCCTCTACCCCGCTGAAGAAGCGGTATTGTTTCGATGGTACTGTTATCCCAGTGATTAACGGAGGTAGACCATTCATGGACGCACGTGGACAGTTTGTTAGGCTTACCACCCGTAAGCGGGTTGTGCCATATCCTGCTGATCCATTCGTGCGTAAGGCCGCTTGTTATGAGCCTACTACTTCTGGAACTGCACCGTCTGCACCACCGGTGCCACTTGCACCATTTGCACCATCTGCACCACCTGTTCCACCAGCGTCTCCCACTATCGAGGAGCTGACGAGGGAAGTGCATACCCTCCGTGCTCGGGTGACTGAGCTCGAGGACCAGATGACCCACCTGATGGACATCATTTACCCACCATCACCATAGGTCTGTTGTATTAGATTTCATTATGTAATCCCGTTGGTAGTTTCATGTTTTACTCATGTATTGTACGAACCTTATGCGGATGTATGCAACTTTCTTATGGGGATTGATATTTCCACCATTACTTTTACTATATCCACCGTAAAGTACTAAGATACCCTTAATGAAAGGTTTACACAAATATCTTGTTACAACTTATCAAGGGGTATTACTGGAAAAAGTGCATCATATGTTGGTGGAAGAATAAAATTGAATGGTGGAAGTATCACCCCCCCTTTCTTATTAATGAATGAAACTTAATGTTGTTTAATTATTGTACGATGTTTATTTAAGTTATTACATGTTGGCTTTTGTGCAATCTTGTAACAACCCAACCCGTTATCCAACCGAAAACACAATTTTTTTTTATTAAACAGCCCAGTTTCAGACATTTGGAGCGCCGCTCCATATAGGGGCACGCCGCTCCAAAGTGGCATGTCCACTTTCTTTTTATGCTCGTTCGTAAAACACGTTTCTCAACACTTTTAAATGAAACAAATTATCATAACACGTCAATATAAGTAAAACTAAGAAATTCCCACAAAAAATTGAGTTTTACCACACCGGGCCCACATCGACCCAAATTACGACAAGTGACCATTTCGACCCATTTTAGTTTAATACAAAACATAGGCCGAGCATGGCAATTGGGGATACGCTACCCAATCCTAATCAAATCCAACATCACGTCTTCTAAAGCAAACTACGCAATAGTCCCCACACTTACCCGAGCCATCTTCTACGCAAATCTATAAAAATGCAAACAACGAGAGGGTAAGCAAAGCTTAATGAGTGCAACAATTATACATGCACATATATAACCCATCTGTTTGCAATCACACCCACCAAATACCTCGTACGAAAATATAACTCAATTAGCATACCATCATACTCATAATGCTAATAACTCGTACACTATCACAACACCACATTAGCATATACTCAACACAATAAATATATATATATATATATATATATATATATATATATATATATATATATATATATATATATATATATATATATATATATATATATATATATATATATAGCATGCTAAACAATATCCAACAACATAATATGGTTAACCATAACGCTATGGTGCTACCAGCTCGTCGTTCACACCATACGCGTTTGAGTCTCACTCTTTTATAGTGCTACCGGCTCGTGGTTCACACTTTGTTTATAGTGCTACCGGATCGTGGTTCACACTTGTTTATAATGCTACCGGCTCCTGGTTCACACTTGTTTATAGTGCTACCGGCTCGTGGTTCACACTTGATGCTACCGGCTCGTGGTTCACATCATGATACATCACATACATGCTATGGTACTACCGGCTCGAGGTTCATACCATAAAACTCATAAATAAATACGCCATATACATACACGCATAATTATTCCACTCACCTTGGAATGCCCGCACAAGTCATGTACAACATGATCTCCGTCGTCAAATCCGAGCAAGTAATCACCTATATTACACATAGGCACAATATACACATAAATAGCCATTCTCTAAAAGAGAACTCGACACAAACATCCCTTAGCCGAGGGATCACACCTTGCTTGCCAAAACCCGCCCATTTAATCACCTAATGGATACAAACCAATTACCACTTCGGGTGGTAATTCAAACCAACACAACAAAGTACAATTTAACCCAAATCATACTTTACACCAATTAGACCAAACCTAGGTCTTAAAACTAAATTACTACTTAGGTAGTAACCATTTCAAAAGCCAATTACACCAAAACCCCAACACGTGCAATATTGACCCATATTGCTTTTGACCACGTTTGACTTATGTTAAAATATCATTTTAACCCAAAATTACTCCTCGCGAGTAATTACATCCAAAAACTTCATTTAACACTTAACAAAAGCGTTTAACATCCATTTAATCCAAATTAGTGTCATCATCAATTTTAACCCAATTCAAATTACCCATTTTGACCAAAGTCATAAAAACGCCCCATAATCACTAACGACTAGTGATTATATTTCCAAAACACCAATTAACAACTAAATCAAGTATTTACATACTTGATTCACCAAAACTTGACTCAAAACCCATTTTGACACCAAATCAAGTCAACGCCCATTTGACTAGCAAACTTGTTCCTAAGAACACCAAAATCACTAACAAACTCACAACCTAGTGATTTAACACCCAAACCATGACAAATACTTCCAAATTCATCATTAAACCCTAAACCCTCAATAGCCGGGTTTACTTACACAATACATACAACAAAAACCCCCAATTTCATGAGAAATGGGGTTTATAACCCTAACTAGCTCAAACCTCAAACATGAACAAGAATCATTAACAAATAAATTCGGAGTTAGAACTTACCAACACTACCCCAACATAGCTGTGAACGAGGTGAACAACTTTAACTCTTGAGACCCGGCCCGAATCACTCTTCTTCTTCCCCAAACCTCCAATTCCCTCTCTAGAACCACTCACTCTCTCTCTCTAGGGTTTGATGTGTGTGAGAGTGAAGAAAAGAGGAGGAAATGAGTTAGGATAAGGTTTTGGATCAGTTTTGAGTTCCCCAAACCGTCCATATGCGAAAGGACCATAATACCCCTCATTTAAACTCTTTAAAAATGCTGAAAAACGCATCAGACACAATCGGAGCGCCGCTCTAAAGGGTGGAGCGCCGCTCAACCTTACAGGTACTGGTAATCGAGAAAAAACAGTTTTCAGTAACTTGTTTTGGCAATAACTTTTTGACCGTAGCTCCGTTTTCGATGAATCAAATATTGTTGGAAACGTAATAAGATATTCTTTCCAAGGGTATGGCTTTGAAACATCAACTCAAACTTTATTTGGGGTCGAAAAGGTACGTACACACCTTGTAACTCCAAACAACGTCCAGTTTTCTTCAACGTTCGAACAAGCAACACGCACATGCTTGGTACACATCTTACACGCATCGTACAATCATCTTTATACCATTATATAACCCTACGTTCAACCCTTGTACACTATATATATACAACATATATACATACTCGATACATATATATACATTCTTTACATATATATATTCGTTGTACGTCGTGAGTGTTCTTCATATATACATCGTACGAATAAACGGGTCTTACAACTCTCCCCCACTTATTTTGATCACGTCCTCGTGATCCTAGTCACTTAACCAAATTCGAACCCACACTCTATAGTCCTCCGACACACATCCAAACTCGATGTCCGCAACAATTCCAATAACATTTTCCATTAATCCGAAGTTTTCACCACACCCTAATAATCACTAGCGTGCATTACCGCAACAAGCGATATTTCGCGCGCTCAACGTTCAAACTGCCCACTTAGGAAATACAGAAAACACCATATATTCCTTCAAGTTCTCTTGGCTACAACTCGCAACAAGCTACATTCCTTCAACGGAGAAATGTCGGTATCGCCAACTAATCACACTAGGGGCACAAACTTCCCATAAATTAATCCGCACACGACCATCAGTCTCTGAATTAATCCAGGACGACAACAATACACCTCGCGCCAAACAACTCACTAATACTCGACACAGGGTTTCTCCTCCAAACCCTACAACATAACCACACAAGACGGCCCCCTAGTACTAGCATGGAAACTATTCGCGTACTAGAATCCCGTCAACGGTGAATTATCATCACAACAAATTCACAATTTGTCACACGACCCACAAAATATTCACCAACGCCGGGTGAGTCCTCCTGCTGAGACCGTCCTTTAAGGATGGCCTCGACATTTCAATGCAACTAATGGGTCACATCACTAGGGCAAACACCCTCATAAACAAACAACATCCAAACGTCTCTATGTGAGACAATCGGAATCGGTGCTCCGCGCCTCACAATCGTCCATAAAGTGGAATAATCTACTAACGATTTCCACGATCACGTTTTCCGAAAGGGAAAATATAGTATCCATACCGAAATCGAACTCGTACCTACTCAACAGTACTATCCGGGTTTCGCACCAACCCAATTTTACCTCACGAGAGCACCCGAACGACAGTTTCATTCTCTTACTCTGGATTCTCAAACTTCATATTTGGTCTCATACCGCACATTGGTACTACACGACCACTTTACATAAGAAGACTTACACTCCCTTCGATCCCACCATCACAATCTTCACGCATAACATTCCGAAATTGTAATTCATAATCGTAAAGCACAATCTCGATTCGACATTAGCAACCCGTCGCTCTTCCTTGTTAGGAACTAAGAATACATATTGAGGCTTAGCACGGTAAGCTCTGACATTTCACTATACATAACACCACTGGAGTTTTCCTCGGGCGGCAGTAAAAACTCCCCCTCTTAGGATTTATCTCCCTATCCTCACTGCCAAGATGATAACATCCCGCGGAATTTTAATTCCACGTCACACCTGACCATTCTCACCGTTGGTCATAAACATCAAATCACCGTAAATTCACTTTAGGCTCTCAGAGCCGACATATATAATAGATGTCGTACACGCGATGACATCGCACCTTCACACCACAAATCAGAATTAATAGCCCATCATCGTTCGCAAAGCGAACTCCACCAAAGTCCTACATACGCCTCTAAGCCTAGGCATATGCCACTCTGCTTAAACAGTCATACTTCTCATTCGAGATCACCCGACCTTCTACACAATGAATCTTTATCAACAATTGCTCACTCTCATGGAGAAGAGTGACCAAATCCGATGCCATAATTGTGTCTACCACAATATCAACACTTCATCATAACCTTTGGCTTAACCGACCATTAAGTCCATCACCGGCTCACCGGCCATCTTTACTCGTCTAACACTTAAGAGCAACAATATTCGCTCATCCACCACTTCATAAGAAGTATTTACTGCAATGCTCTTAAACTTCGACTTTCGCAACCGTCGAATTACTATCACCCGTCGATCACTATTTAAAATCTTCGATGCTTCCAAGGGTATCTCACAGGCACCCTAAGCACAAGGTGATCACACCTTTACCAGAGTTGAACATTACACTAGCAGGTATAAGAAGGCACCTGACGCCGTGTCATGCAGACTCCCACCACAAACAACCAAATTTTAGAAACTCGATCTTTAGGTTCCATACACCCGATGTCACCCATCTCTCTATAATAATCACCCGCAGTCATACCTACCTGGCATACCTTACGGTTTATCGTCTTATTGAAAGTTTCTAGCGATCACACGCTACCCGCAATTTCCACAAAGCCCAAACGATATAGCCTCACGAACCCTTCATCTAACACTAAAGAGATGATTGGAAACACCAAGTCTTACACTCTTTCGCACATCGGCATAACCACATCATCAAGGGGTATTCCGTTAGGAATGTTAACCTATAACCCACAACACGCTAACACACTACGCAATCACCGTCATACGGGTCCCACTCCCATGAGTTTAACGACCCAAAGACTCCCCGATTCCGCCAATTCCAAGGCGACTCACAACAAGAATCCTAACACGATTCTCTAACCACACACTCTACATAGTGTAACTCAAAACTACAATCATTAGACTTATTGCATTCCATTACGGAATTCAAGTCTTCGCTGCACACACGCACACGTAAATCGGTCATTCTAGTTACGATGGGTAACTAAAACCAATAACAATCTCAACAGTGCACCCACTACTTAGGGTGACTAAGCACGCACCAAACTCGTGAGTTGCTTACTCACCTTAGCTAACAGAATCCACCGTAACATTTCCCGACTCGTAAAGAACTCGATGAGACAACAAGCACATCACTCGAGACCACTATATCCTAGGAGCCATTAAAAGATTCCTCATTCATCCCGAATCTACCCCAACCATGCCACGTTTCATCCGCTCGGTACCCGTCATGTCATGCTTGGTGTCAAGATACACTTTCATAATAATGGTGATCAATCACTATTACAAATACGTACCTTACTATTTCCACATGGTCATGTAAAGTACTTTACCCGGACTGACGCAACATTCACACAAAATAACACGTGATAACTCCTAGTACCCGAATGACCCAAGTCCCTACCGTGAACTTGATCACTCAAACCGTCAAACATGCAAATCTCTCCAATAGATTCGTCCCTAGGACACCGCACCAAAAGATACATGTATATATATACACCAATATACAATATAATAATAAACGTACAAAAGTACACCACAACAACAAGTCAACCTACAACCTAGGTGACTATCACTAAAACAACATCCAAGTTCGCCTACTTACATTAGACACTAGCAATCTAAGGCACTAATTTACACACGTAATAAGGCCCCACAAAATCCCACATTGGACAGACACAAGTCCTAGTTAGTCACCTACTCTAAGGCACTAACAATTCTCAATCTGACCCGTATTCCAACAAGTCCCGTAAATAATGCATAACCGCCAATAAGTCTAAGACTAGGCACCTATACCAAGGTCACCTAATTCCCTTAGACCATGCTCTGATACCACTTGTAACAACCCAACCCGTTATCCAACCGAAAACACAATTTTTTTTTATTAAACAGCCCAGTTTCAGACATATGGAGCGCCGCTCCATATAGGGGCACGCCGCTCCAAAATGGCATGTCCACTTTCTTTTTTTGCTCGTTCGTAAAACACGTTTCTCAACACTTTTAAATGAAAAAAATTATCATAACACGTCAATATAAGTAAAACTAAGAATTTCCCATAATAAAATTGAGTTTTACCACACCGGGCCCACATCGACCCAAATTACGACAAGTGCATTTCGACCCATTTTAGTTTAATTCAAAACATAGACCGAGCATGGCGATTTGGGATACGCTACCCAATCCTAATTAAATCCAACATCACGTCTTCTAAAGCAAACTACGCAAGTCCGCTAGTCCCCACACTTACCCGAGCCATCTTCCACGCAAATCTATAAAAATGCAAACAACGAGAGGGTAAGCAAAGCTTAGTGAGTGCAACAATTATACATACACATATATAACCCATTTATTTGCAATCACACCCACCAAATACCTCGTACGAAAATATAACTCAATTAGCATACCATCATACTCATAATGCTAATAACTCGTACACTATCACAACACCACATTAGCATATACTCAACACAATATATATATATATATATATATATATATATATATATATATATATATATATATATATATATATATATATATATATATATATATATATATATATATATATATATATATATATATATATAGCATGCTAAACAATATCCAACAACATAATATGGTTAACCATAACGCTATGGTGCTACCGGCTAGTGGTTCACACCATACGCGTTTGAGTCTCACTCTTTTATAGTGCTACCAGCTCGTGGTTCACACTTTGTTTATAGTGCTACCGGCTCGTGGTTCACACTTGTTTATAGTGCTACCGGCTCGTGGTTCACACTTATTTATAGTGCTACCGGCTCGTGGTTCACACTTGTTTATAGTGCTACCGGTTCGTGGTTCACACTTGATGCTACCGGCTCGTGGTTCACATCATGATACATCACATACATGTTATGGTACTACCGGCTCGTGGTTCATACCATAAAACTCACAAATAAATACGCCATATACATACACGCATAATTATTCCACTCACCTTGGAATGCCCGCACAAGTCATGTACAACATGATCTCCGTCCTCAAATCCGAGCAAGTAATCACCTATAATACACATAGGCACAATATACATATAAATAGTCATTCTTTAAAAGAGAACTCGACACAAACATTCCTTAGCCGAGGGATCACACCTTGCTCGCCAAAACCCGCCCATTTAATCACCTAATGGACACAAACCAATTACCACTTCGGGTGGTAATTCAAACCAACACAACAAAGTACAATTTAACCCAAATCATACTTTACACCAATTAGACCAAACCTAGGTCTTAAAACTAAATTACTACTTAGGTGGTAACCATTTCAAATGCCAATTACACCAAAACCCCAACACGTGCAATATTGACCCATATTGCTTTTGACCACGTTTGACTTATATTAAAATATCATTTTAACCCAAAATTACTCTTCGCGAGTAATTACATCCAAAAACATCATTTAACACTTAAAAAAAGCATTTAACATCCATTTAATCCAAATTAGTGTCATCATCAATTTTGACCCAATTCAAATTACCCATTTTGACCAAAGTCATAAAAACGCCCCATAATCACTAACGACTAGTGATTATATTTCCAAAACACCAATTAACAACTAAATCAAGTATTTACATACTTGATTCACCAAAACTTGACTCAAAACCCATTTTGACACCAAATCAAGTCAACACCCATTTGACTAGCAAACTTGTTCCTAAGAACACCAAAATCACTAACAAACTCACAACCTAGTGATTTAACACCCAAACCATGACAAATACTTCCAAATTCGTCATTAAACCCTAAACCCTCAATAATCGGGTTTACTTACATAATACATACAACAAAACCCCCAATTTCATGAGAAATGAGGTTTATAACCCTAACTAGCTCAAACCCCAAACATGAACAAGAATCATAAACAAAAAAATTTGGAGTTAGAACTTACCAACACTACCCCCAATGTAGCCGTGAATGAGGTGAACAACTTTAACTCTTGAGACCCGGCCCGAATCACTCTTCTTCTTCCCCAAACCTCCAATTCCCTCTCTAGAACCACTCACACTCTCTCGAGGGTTTGATGTGTGTGAGAGTGAAGAAAAGAGGAGGAAATGAGTTAGGATAAGGTTTTGGATTAGTTTTGAGATCCCCAAACCGTCCATATGCAAAAGGACCATAATACCCCTCATATAAACTCTTTAAAAATGCTGAAAAATGCATCAGACGCAATCGGATCGCCGCTCTAAAGGGTGGAGCGCCACTCAACCTTACAGGTACTAGTAACCGAGAAAAAACAGTTTTCAGTAACTTGTTTTGGCCATAACGTTTTGACCGTAGCTCCGTTTTTGATGAATCAAATATCGTTGGAAACATAATAAGATATTCTTTCCAATGGTAAGGCTTTGAAACATCAACTCAAACTTTATTTGGGGTTGAAAAGGTACGTACACACCTTGTAACTCCAAACAACGTCCAGTTTTCTTCGACGTTCGAACAAGGAACATGCACATGCTTGGTACACTTCTTACACGCATCGTACAATCATCTTTATACCATTATACAACCCTACGTTCAACCCTTGTACACTATATATATACTACATATATACATACTCGATACATATATATACATTCTTTACATATATATATATATATATATATATACATACTCGATACATTCTTTACATTCTTTACATATATATATATATATATATATATATATATATATATATATATATATATATATATATATATATATATATATATATATTCGGTGTACGTCGTGAGTGTTCTTCATATATACATCGTATGAATAAACGGGTCTTACAAATCTGCTACTGTTTGCCATGCTTAGTTGTCGTGTTTTGTATTGATTCCATATTGGTTACCACATGCTATAATATTATGACTTATTGAATGCTGGATTTGACTTAAGTCGAAATTTTGTTTAGAAGATCAATGGCAAACGGAAGAGTTCTATGGGAAACGCCCACAGCGGCACAGATTGAGAAAATGAAAACTACTCAGGTAGTCACAGCAATGGCGAATGTCAACCCCCAAGCTCCACCGGCTAACCAGAACATTCAGAGCGGGTGCACCTATAAGGAATTTCAGAGCTGCAAGCCCCACAATTTCAGTTGTACTGAGGGGCCGGTTGTATTAACGAGATGGTTTAAAAAGTTGGAAGTTGTTTTCCTGCGTGAGTAACTGTTCCGAAGCAAATAAAACTAAGTACGCCTCTTGCACGTTGTCGGACGGTGCTTTAACCTGGTGGAACTCACTTGCTTAGGCTAAGGGAATTGATGAGGCTTATGCTACACCATGGGAGGATTTTAAAAGTGCTATGATCGAGGAGTACTGCCCCAGAACCAAAATTCAGAAGATGGAAGCGGAGTTTTGGGAACTGAAAGTTGTAGGGACTGATCTTGATGGCTATAACCGCAGGTACTTGGAGTTTTCTTTGATGTGCCCCATGATGGTTACCCCTAAATTTAAGCGAATGGAACAGTATTTGTGGGGACTTCTCAAGACCATTCAGGAAAATGTTACATCTTCGAAACCGGCAGATGTCCCAGAAGCTATGCGCATGGCGTACACCCTGATGAACCAGATCACCCGCATGGAACCAGAGAAAGTGAAATCAGAATTAGGAGCTAGTAATGAGAAGCGTAAGTGGGAAGGCAACAAAGGAAAGGTCCTTGATCAAAACCCAGCTAAGAGGCATGAGAGTTTTAAGGGAAACAACGACTAGAGGAACCCCAACCCGAACCCTAGCTCGAACCCTAACTACAAGGGTAGTCTCCCGCAGTGCAAGAGATGCTACAAGCATCATACTGGGTACTGCAATGTGGTTTGTGAAAAGTGTAAGAGGACTGGGCACATTGGCAAGGATTGCAAGATCACTACCCCAGCTGTGAAGACAAACCCTACTGGACCAAGAAAGTGTTTTGAGTGCGGTCAACAGGTCCACTTTAGGAATGAATACCCGAACAATTATAAATTGTTTTCCATTCAATTATAGAACCAGGATTTGAATGTATCAATGATTAAAAGTTTTTTGGTCGATTATGGTTCTGGGAAAAAGAAGAAGTAGAGAGAACAGATGAAAAACAGTTTAATATAATTAAAGATGAGAATAATAATAGGAAATTAGAAATGGAGGAGTGGTCTTGGGGTATTTCGGGTTATCTAGAGCTCTCGAGTTCGAGGCTAGCAGTGGACGTTTTTTTTTTAAAAGCCTATATCTTGAGGTAGTAATTATTATTATTATTATTATTATTATTATTATTATTATTATTATTATTATTATTATTATTATTATTATTATCATTATTATTATGATTATTATTATTATTATTATTATTATTATTATTATTATTACTACTACTACTACTATTACTATTATTAGTATTAGTATTGTTAGTATGATTATTGTTATTATTATTAGTAGTACTAGTATTATTAAGTATTGGTATTATTATCAATAGCATTATTATTATTAAGTATTATGAATATCATAATTATTACTAGTATCACCATTAGTATTATTATTATTATTGTTATTAGTATTAATATTATAGTTATTAACATTATTATTATTATTATGAATATGATTAGGATTATTATTATTATAAAAATAATACAAGTTATCATTAATCTCATTAATATTAGTATTAGTATCACTTTTGTAAATATTAGTATTATTATTATAAAACAAATGTATCATTATTAACAATATCAATATTATTATTAATATTATCATTTTTATTAAAGTTATTATTATTATTATTAATAAATCATTAATATCATAACTATCATAAACAGTAAAATCAATATTTTTACAAGTAATATTATTAATATCATTGTTATTATCATTAATAGAGTTATTATCAACATAAGTATATTATTAATGTTATTATCATTATTTTTACTAATATTAACTTAGTATAATTAGAACTACTATTTTGATAAACAAATGAAATACATAAATATATATATTTAACACATATAACATAACAAAATTTAATATTCTTATATACAAAATGAGCATATAAAACATATATATATTATTAACATAAAAATGATATAACTAATATATATATATATATATATATATATATATATATATATATATATATATATATATATATATATATATATATATATATATATATATATATGTATGTTCAATTACAACTAAGAATATTAATAAATATACAAATGATATAGGTTCGTGAATCCAAGGCCAACCCTGCATTGTTCAATGTCATCATATGTATTTTTACTACAAAATACAGTATTGTGAGTTTCATTTGCTCCCTTTTTAAATGCTTTTGCAATATATATTTTTGGGACTGAGAATACATGCGCTGTTTTATATCTGTTTTACGAAATAGACACAAGTACTTAAAACTACATTCTATGGTTGGATTATTAAACCGAATATCACCCCTCCAAGTCTGGTAACCTAAGAATTAGGGAAATGGCCCCTAATTGACGCGAATCCTAAAGGTGGATCTATCGGGCCCAACGAGCCCCATCCAGGGTATGGATACTTTAGTACTTCGAGGTATTATTTAGTATATTAGTTGCGCGCTGTATACTGGGGGATATTCTATATGCATCTTGTTAAGGTCGGTTACCAGGTGTTCAATCCATATGAATGATTTTTATCTCTATGCAGTTTGCGAAATGCCTGATATGAGATGTATATTTATGGAAAAATGAAATCTTATGGTCTATTAAAATTATGGAAATGATCGATTATGATAAACTAATGAACTCACCAACCTTTTGGTTGACACTTTAAATCATGTTTATTCTCGGGTGTTAAAGAAATCTTCCGCTGTGCATTTGCTCATTTTAGAAATATTACTTGGAGTCATTAATGACATATTTTAAAAGACGTTGCATTCGAGTCGTTGAGTTCATCAAGATTATTATTAAGTCAATTATAGTTGGATATATTATGAAATGGTATGCATGTCGTCAACTTTCTATGTAATGAAAGTTTGTCTTTTAAAAACGAATGCAATGTTTGTAAAATGTATCATATAAAGGTCAAGTACCTCGCAATGTAACCAAATGTAATGTATTCGTCCAGATGGATTAGGACGGGTCATGAAACATACCACTAGAAGAACTTACGATTGATGACAAACTCCACTTCGTGGAAGAACCCGTTGAAATTATGGATCGTGAGGTCAAGACCTTGAAACGTAACAAGATTCTGATTGTCCGAGTCCATTGGAATGCCAAACGAGGACCTGAGTTTACCTGGGAACGAGAGGATCAAATGATGCAGAAGTATCCTCACCTTTTCCCAACTCCACCATCTACCTCAGCTTAAATTTTGGGACGAAATTTTCTTTAACCGGTGGGTAATGTAACGATCTTACTTTTTTGACTTTTAATTAGGTTTATTTCTTTCACGAAATTGCGTACTTGTGCGTACTGAGATAGATTAAATTCTGGGATCATTAATTATTTTAATTACATTCGTTAATGCCTTACAAAGTGTTTTTAGGTACTTAGTTACTTAACGTGATCCTTGATTGCATTTACGACCGTTAGTGTCACTTATTGATTAAAGCGAGCTACGAACTTGGTACACGTTAAACTTTTGCCATAATTGGGATATTATGGCTACGTAAAAGTAATTGTTACTTATTAATGGCAATTACCTAGTTTTATGGTTCCTTAATTATACTTAAGTGTTTACAAAGGCTTACTAGTTACCTTATTGGACTTAACACCTTAATGGACTTCCATGGCCCAACCCACCTAACTTAGTGGGCTAGTTAGTGGACTAATTAACCCATGTGATTAAGATTTAGCCCATGAAAGCATAAGACAAGTATTATGCATGCTTATGTACCAAGGCTTGCATGATGTCTCAAACCACCCAACATGTCACCATCACCATGTACTACCACCATGCACCACACCACATAAGGCCAAGATGGTCCCCTACCCTTGCCCCCCATGACCGTCAGCCATCACCCCCATCTCCACCAATTTTTATTTTTTTCTCTTTTTCTTTCTTTGATAAATACCAACACTTCATCTACTTCTCTCATTCTTCATTCATTTTCTCAAACACACACTTCTCTCTACTTTCTCACTCTAGAATTCTCTCTCAAATTGTAAGTTTGAAAACTTACTTCTTTTCTTTCTTTTCTTAACTTTAATTCATAAATCATCATCATCATGAACAAAGATTCAAGTTTTGTAACTTGAATCTTCATAAGTTTTGTTGATTTAAACTTTGTTTTGAAAAGCTTTCAAGAACATGATGGATTAAAGCTTCTTAGCTTTGAATCTTCATAATCTTGATATATCTAAGTCTATTTACTTAAGATCTCTTTATTTATGCTTAAAGATCAAAACCCATGTTTATGATCTTCATGTAACTTGAAGATCCAACACCTTACTTTATGGATCTTTAAGAAAGTTTGAAATACAAGCTTACTAGCTTAATGTTTCTACAAAAATTTAAGATAAGATCAAAGTTTGTTAACTTATATTCTTCTTTTGTTTGTTGTAGTTTAGATTTTTGACTTGTGTTTTCAAGAAACAAAATATGCAAGCTTACTAGCTTGAGATCTCATAAGTGTTGTTAGGAATCCAAGCTCTCTAGCTTAGGGTTTCATTTTTGTGGTTGATCTAAGTTGTGTAACTTATGATCTTCTACTTTGTTTAAAAGAAAGCTTATTAGCTTATGATCACTTACTTTACAAGATCTAAGTTTCCTAACTTATGGTTGTGTAAAAGTTGAAAGTCTAAGTGTTATGACTTTGGGTTTCACCAAGAATATGAGATCTAGACTTAGTAGTCTAAGGTCTTTAATATTTATCTAAGATCTAAGCTCTCTAGCTTAAGGTCTTGCTTATTTAGTTTGATTCAAAGTTTATAGCTTAATAGAACTTGTGATTGTGTTGAAACTAGGAATTGATGTAACTTTGGTTCATCATCTTGCTCAAAGTCGTACATGAGTTGTTATTTGTTTCCTAGTCTTAACTTTGTGTGTTGATGGTTAAACCTTGGTTAAAGTGATGCTAAAACATCAAGAGTTGTACACTTGAGGCTTATACGCATCAAGGATGAGAACCGTGATGAGCATCAAACACCAAGAAACCCACCGGAAAAGTTTATTTCTAGATATTTCGTTTCGAGTAGATGACTTTTCGTTTAGGCCTCGCCTAAATCCGATGTACAGTTTAGGATTTATAACCTTCCGAAACTCACTACGCCCTTGTAACGTTGTGCTAAAATTTCTGACCTACTCGCACTTAAACCGTCGCCACGGTCAAACGAAGACGTGTTAGGTTCTAAAAAATGGTCAGCAGTTAGAGGACTCACATACGGAGCCATGACCACTGGCCTCGCGTCATTTCAGTTTGTATAGAGGTCGTAACAGCTGAATGAATCAGCCTTTATTTCAGTCTCTATCCTTGATTGAAAACTTACTTTACTTTTTACGTATGATGTTGATGATGATGATACTTAAGACTTAACTTACGTACTTTTAAACCTTTTGGAACGATTTACTGACTTAGTAACTATTGACCTAGGTTGAGGACCTTTCGGACCGACTTACTTGCTTACTTATCTCGTATCGACTTTTGCCGCACTTTCACTGTAAGTTATAGCATCCCTTTTTACTTATACTATTTTTGGGACTGAGAATATATGAGATTTTTTTTATGTTTTACTTACTAGGCACGAGTACTTAAACTTTATATATGTGTGGGTTATATAATGGCATAAACTTCCTCCTTAGCTCGGTAACGTTTAGTCATTGGTTTTTGAACCGATGAATGTGAATCTTAGATATGGATCCATAGGGTTTGACGTCCCCACTCGGGCTAGTCGCGCTAGCATTTAACGGGTGTTTAATTCTTCGTAAACTTACGCACTCGCCAAGTATACGTAAGTTTACGTTAAGTTAGTTACCAAGTGCCCACGGTTAAGCATATACTTTTCATACTGTTTTGAATACGAAATCTCGTGGCCTACATTACATTACTGTTACAATTAAACTATAGCGCACCAACATTCGTGTTGACTTTTAAGCATGTTATTTCTCAGGTGCTTAGACGTTTGATGCTTCCGCTGTATTAGTCTCGCTGTTAGACTTGCTGTGTAGACTCCCGCTGCTTTTGTTTAGAGATGTCTCTGCATGAAACTTTTACTTTGCATTCACGAACTATGTTACTTTTGAACAATGAAATTGTAATGACCTTTGAGTCTCGTACTTATGTTATTGCTTTCTATTCGTAGAAGCACACTATCGTTTGTAAAACATTTGGCGTCGGTAAAGACGTTACCCCTTTTTATGAATGCAAACTTATTTTAAAACAGCATATAGTGTTTGACCTTGTAATGATCCTGTTATTGATGTTCCGTACACGTTAATTTTGTACAGGGCGTCGCAAGGAGGAAGCAAGAAAGTTGAGTGGTGATGGTTCGGGTTCAACAAGAAACACAGACGTTGTGTTAATGTAATTGTGTATGTAAGCATGTGTATGTAAATAAAGGATGTTATCCATCAATTTTAAAAACAGTAACAAGTGGTGTTAGTTGTTAAATAACTTTGCCATAATTTCAACATTAAACAGAAATGTTGTTTGTGAATCTCATTCAAGATATTAATAATAATATAATAATAATAATAATATAATTTAAAATATAAACGTGTGAAATCTTAGCCGTCGTCTACTATTCCTTTCACGGACTGGATTTTGTGTTCCGTTGATCGTCAGTGGCGGATAAAAGGTCTTCTGAAAAATCCCATATTTTTTAAATTAAATGTCTTTATTTATTTCAGTCATTATGGTATAAAATTCGATCATTAATTTATTAAATAAAAATTACATCAACTGTCCCGCTTGATTCTGTGTAAAATATAAAAAGTGCTAAAATTTAATAACTAGATTTTTAGTAAGCCTAAAATTTATAGAACTCATTTTCGAATTATTGTTTATTTTAAAAACATATAAGTTCGAATTAAACTTCTCTAAATAATAATCGAAACGTCCAACGAGTATTACAATTATTAAATAATTATATTTGATATACTATATATATATATATATATATATATATATATATATATATATATATATATATATATATTTATTTTAATAACAATTTAATTATATCGTATATTATTTTATATTTTCAGTTCTAATGATTAAATCGTATATTATTATTTTTAGTTATTATATATATATATATATATATATATATATATATATATATATATATATATATATATTTATATGTATACACATTTATTTACAATTAATGGTTCGTGAATCGTTGGAGATAGTTGAAGGGTAATTGCATATATGAAACAGTTCAAAATTTTTGAGACTTAACCTAACAGACTTTTCTTATCGTGTCAAAATATATTAAATCGTATCGAGAGTTTTGTTTAAAATTAGTCAAAATTTTCCGGGTCGTCACAGGGTAAGCTTTTCAAAATCTCTAATTTTCATAAATTAGACCTTTAAACTTAAAAGTGTGTTAGTTAGTGTCTATGGCTCGAGTCTAGCATGAATATGTGATTTATTTGCTCGATCTTGTTATTTTACATAAACTTGAAAAAGGGTTTGTTTAATCTTGAGTTTTGGGTGATTTAATGTTGTTAGATATTAAATCTCATGTATTAAATGTGTTACTAGAATCATTAGCTTCGTTTTGGTATATAGGTTGATTTAGAAAAACTTCATTTACAAAAATGTTGATTTCTTGATTCTTAGTTAGGGTTTGGTAGCATTTAAAATGAACGTTTGATGCCTTGAATTCCATGAGACATTATTGGTAAGTGGTTAGTTGTATTGTATGTTTAATTACCTACGAAACGGCATGTCGTATATGTAAATTGGTTTCCCGAATCATGAAATGCATTTTATGAACTTGAAACTTTGATAATGGACTTTTAACGATCTTTCGACGAGGTTTTTGTTGTTGTAAATGATGAAATTGATTGATGATATGTGTTTAGTTGTATTCCTTATCAAAATACCTTTCCAACGATGTATGATATGCGTTTTTAGCTTTTTCGGATCATTAGTTATGAATGAAAGAAGTTTGGCTCGACACTTAGAAAAATTCAGCATTTCATCACCTGGAGGACCCAAGTTGCGGCCGTAACCCAGGCCATTGCTGAAATGTCCCGTTCTTATTGATTAAAAACGTTCCATATTAATTGATTTCGTTGCGAGGTTTTGACCTCTATATGAGACGTTTTTCAAAGACTGCATTCATTTTAAAACAAACCATAACCTTTATTTCATCAATAAAGGTTTAAAAAGCTTTACGTAGATTATCAAATAATGATAATCTAAATTATCCTGTTTACACACGACCATTACATAATGGTTTACAATACAAATATGTTACAACAAAATAAGTTTCTTGAATGCAGTTTTTACACAATATCATACAAGCATGGACTCCAAATCTCATCCTTATTTAAGTATGCGACAGCGGAAGCTCTTAATAATCACCTGAGAATAAACATGCTTAAAACGTCAACAAAAATGCTGGTGAGTTATAGGTTTAACCTATATATATCAAATCATAATAATAGACCACAAGATTTCATATTTCAATACACATCCCATACATAGAGATAAAAATCATTCATATGGTGAACACCTGGTAACCGACATTAACAAGATGCATATATAAGAATATCCCCATCATTCCGGGACACCCTTCGGATATGATATAAATTTCGAAGTACTAAAGCATCCGGTACTTTGGATGGGGTTTGTTAGGCCTAATAGATCTATCTTTAGGATTCGCGTCAATTAGGGTGTCTGTTCCCTAATTCTTAGATTACCAGACTTAATAAAAAGGGGCATATTCGATTTCGATAATTCAACCATAGAATGTAGTTTCACGTACTTGTGTCTATTTTGTAAATCATTTATAAAACCTGCATGTATTCTCATCCCAAAAATATTAGATTTTAAAAGTGGACTATAACTCACTTTCACAGATTTTTACTTCGTCGGGAAGTAAGACTTGGCCACTGGTTGATTCACGAACCTTAAGTTCCTTGGATAAACCTACTGGAAAAGAGAAAAATGGATCTAGCTTCAACGGATCCTTGGATGGCTCGAAGTTCTTACAAGATTGGAAGTGAGCTAGCAAACTTGAAAGTATTCTTGATTTTATGTAACTAGAACTTGTAGAATTTATGAAGAACACTTAGAACTTGAAGATAGAACTTGAGAGAGATCAATTAGATGAAGAAAATTGAAGAATGAAAGTGTTTGTAGGTGTTTTTGGTCGTTGGTGTATGGATTAGATATAAAGGATATGTAATTTTGTTTTCATGTAAATAAGTCATGAATGATTACTCATATTTTTGTAATTTTATGAGATATTTCATGCTAGTTGCCAAATGATGGTTCCCACATGTGTTAGGTGACTCACATGGGCTGCTAAGAGCTGATCATTGGAGTGTATATACCAATAGTACATACATCTAAAAGCTGTGTATTGTACGAGTACGAATACGAGTGCATACGAGTAGAATTGTTGATGAAACTGAACGAGGATGTAATTGTAAGCATTTTTGTTAAGTAGAAGTATTTTGATAAGTGTCTTGAAGTCTTTCTAAAGTGTATGAATACATATTAAAACACTACATGTATATACATTTTAACTGAGTCGTTAAGTCATCGTTAGTCGTTACATGTAAATGTTGTTTTGAAACCTTTAGGTTAACGATCTTGTTGAATGTTGTTAACCCATTATTTATTATAATAAATGAGATGTTAAATTGTTATATTATCATGATATTATGATATATAATATATCTTAGTATGATATATATACAGTTAAATGTCGTTACAACGATAATCGTTACATATATGTCTCGTTTCGAAATCATTAAGTTAGTAGTCTTATTTTTACATATGTATTTCATTGTTAATACACTTAATAATATATTTACTTATCATTTAACATAATTAACCAAGTGTATCAATATCTTAATATGATTCATATGTACCTAGTAAGACGTTGTTATAACGATAATCGTTATATATATCGTTTTCGAGTTTCTTAAATTAATAGTCTCATTTTTATGTATATAACTCATTGTTAAAATACCTAATGAGATACATACTTATAATAAAATCATGTTAACTATATATATGACCATATATATGTCATCGTATAGTTTTTATAAGTTTTAACGTTCGTGAATCACCGGTCAACTTGGGTGGTCAATTGCCTATATGAAACATATTTCAATTAATCAAGTCTTAACAAGTTTGATTGCTTAACATGTTGGAAACATTTAATCATGTAAATATTAATCTCAATTAATATATATAAACATGGAAAAGTTCGGGTCACTACAGTACCTACCCGTTAAATAAATTTCGTCCCGAAATTTTAAGCTGTTGAAGGTGTTGACGAATCTTCTGGAAATAGGTGCGGGTATTTCTTCTTCATCTGATCTTCACTCTCCCAGGTGAACTCGGGTCCTCTACGAGCATTCCATCGAACCTTAACAATTGGTATCTTGTTTTGCTTAAGTCTTTTAACCTCACGATCCATTATTTCGACGGGTTCTTCGATGAATTGAAGTTTTTCATTGATTTGGATTTCATCTAACGGAATAGTGAGATCTTCTTTAGCAAAACATTTCTTCAAATTCGAGACGTGGAAAGTGTTATGTACAGCCGCGAGTTGTTGAGGTAACTCAAGTCGGTAAGCTACTGGTCCGACACGATCAATATTCTTGAATGGTCCAATATACCTTGGATTTAATTTCCCTCATTTACCAAATCGAACAACGCCTTTCCAAGGTGCAACTTTAAGCATGACCATCTCTCTAATTTCAAATTCTATATCCTTTCTTTTAATGTCAGCGTAGCTCTTTTGTCGACTTTGGGCGGTTTTCAACCGTTGTTGAATTTGGATGATCTTCTCGGTAGTTTCTTGTATAATCTCCGGACCCGTAATCTGTCTATCCCCCACTTCACTCCAACAAATCGGAGACCTGCACTTTCTACCATAAAGTGCTTCAAATGGCGCCATTTCAATGCTTGAATGGTAGCTGTTGTTGTAGGAAAATTCTGCTAACGGTAGATGTCGATCCCAACTGTTTCCGAAATCAATAACACATGCTCGTAGCATGTCTTCAAGCGTTTGTATCGTCCTTTCACTCTACCCATCAGTTTGTGGATGATAGGCAGTACTCATATCTAGACGAGTTCCTAATGCTTGCTGTAATGTCTGCCAGAATCTTGAAATAAATCTGCCATCCCTATCAGAGATAATAGAGATTGGTATTCCATGTCTGGAGACGACTTCCTTCAAATACAGTGGTGCTAACTTCTCCATCTTGTCATCTTCTCTTATTGGCAGGAAGTGTGCTAATTTAGTGAGACGATCAACTATTACCCAAATAGTATCAAAACCACTTGCAGTCCTTGGCAATTTAGTGATGAAATCCATGGTAATGTTTTCCCATTTCCATTCCGGGATTTCAGGTTGTTGAAGTAGACCTGATGGTTTCTGATGCTCAGCTTTGACCTTAGAACACGTCAAACATTCTCCTACGTATTTAGCAACATCGGCTTTCATACCCGGCCACCAAAAATGTTTCTTGAGATCCTTGTACATCTTCCCCGTTCCAGGATGTATTGAGTATCTGGTTTTATGAGCTTCTCTAAGTACCATTTCTCTCATATCTCCAAATTTTGGTACCCAAATCCTTTCAGCCCTATACCGGGTTCCGTCTTCCCGAATATTAAGATGCTTCTCCGATCCTTTGGGTATTTCATCCTTTAAATTTCCCTTTTTTAAAACTCCTTGTTGCGCCTCCTTTATTTGAGTAGTAAGGTTATTATGAATCATTATATTCATAGATTTTACTCGAATGGGTTCTCTGTCCTTCCTGCTCAAGGCATCGGCTACCACATTTGCCTTCCCCGGGTGGTAACGAATCTCAAAGTCGTAATCATTCAATAATTCAATCCACCTACGCTGCCTCATATTCAGTTGTTTCTGATTAAATATGTGTTGAAGACTTTTGTGGTCAGTATATATAATACTTTTGACCCCATATAAGTAGTGCCTCCAAGTCTTTAATGCAAAAACAACCGCGCCTAATTCCAAATCATGCGTCGTATAATTTTGTTCGTGAATCTTCAATTGTCTAGACGCATAAGCAATCACCTTCGTTCGTTGCATTAATACACAACCGAGACCTTGCTTTGATGCGTCACAATAAATCACAAAATCATCATTCCCTTCAGGCAATGACAATATAGGTGCCGTAGTTAGCTTTTTCTTCAATAACTGAAACGCTTTCTCTTGTTCATCATTCCATTCAAATTTCTTCCCTTTATGCGTTAATGCAGTCAAGGGTTTTGCTATTCTGGAAAAGTCTTGGATGAACCTTCTGTAGTAACCAGCTAGTCCTAAAAACTGGCGTATGTGTTTCGGAGTTTTCGGGGTTTCCCACTTTTCAACAGTTTCTATCTTTGCCGGATCCACCTTAATACCTTCTTTGTTCACTATGTGACCGAGGAATTGAACTTCTTCCAACCAAAATGCACACTTTGAAAACTTAGCGTACAATTCTTCCTTCCTCAATACTTCTAACACCTTTCTCAAATGTTCACTGTGTTCTTGGTCATTCTTTGAGTAAATAAGTATGTCATCAATGAAAACAATGACAAACTTGTCAAGGTATGGTCCACACACTCAGTTCATAAGGTCCATGAACACAGCTGGTGCATTAGTTAAACCAAACGGCATGACCATAAACTCGTAATGACCGTAACGTGTTCTGAAAGCAGTCTTTGGAATATCATCTTCTTTCACCCGCATTTGATGATACCCGGAACGTAAGTCAATCTTTGAATAAACAGACGAGCCTTGTAGTTGATCAAATAAGTCGTCGATTCTCGGTAGTGGGTAGCGGTTCTTGATGGTAAGTTTGTTCAACTCTCGGTAGTCGATACACAACCTGAATGTACCATCTTTCTTCTTGACAAACAAAACAGGAGCTCCCCACGGTGATGTGCTTGGTCGAATGAAACTACGCTCTAAAAGTTCTTGTAATTGGCTTTGTAGTTCTTTCATCTCGCTGGGTGCGAGTCTGTAAGGAGCACGAGCTATTGGTGCAGCTCCTGGTACAAGATCTATTTGAAATTCAACGGATCGATGTGGGGGTAATCCCGGTAATTCTTTCGGAAATACATCGGGAAATTCTTTTGCAATGGGAACATCATTGATGCTCTTTTCTTCAGTTTGTACTTTCTCGACGTGTGCTAGAACAGCATAGCAACCTTTTCTTATTAGTTTTTGTGACTTCAAATTACTAATAAGATGTAGCTTCGTGTTGCCCTTTTCTCCGTACACCATTAAGGGTTTTCCTTTTTCTCGTATAATGCGAATTGCATTTTTGTAACAAACGATCTCTGCTTTCACTTCTTTCAACCAGTCCATACCGATTATCACATCAAAACTCCCTAACTCTACTGGTATCAAGTCAATCTTAAATGTTTCGCTAACCAGTTTAATTTCTCGATTCCGACATATATTATCTGCTGAAATTAATTTACCATTTGCTAATTCGAGTAAAAATTTACTATCCAAAGGCGTCAATGGATAACTTAATTTAGCACAAAAATCTCTACTCATATAGCTTCTATCCGCACCCGAATCAAATAAAACGTAAGCAGATTTATTGTCAATAAGAAACGTACCCGTAACAAGCTCCGGGTCTTCCTGTGCCTCTGCCGCATTAATATTGAAAACTCTTCCGCGGCCTTGTCCATTCGTGTTCTCCTGGTTCGGGCAATTTCTAATAATGTGGCCCGGTTTTCCACATTTCTAACAAACTACATTGGCATAACTTGCTCCGACACTACTTGCTCCGCCATTACTCGTTCCGACACCATTTGTTCCTTTCGTTCTATTAACCCCTGGTCCATAGACCTCACACTTCGCCGCGCTATGACCATTTATTTTACACTTGTTGCAAAATTTGGTGCAGAACCCCGAGTGATACTTTTCACACCTTTGGCATAGCTGCTTCTGATTATTGTTGTTGTTGCGGTTATTATTGTTGTTGGGATGATTGTTGTAGTTGCTGTTGTTGTTGTTGTTGTTGTTGTTGTTGTTGTTGGGCCGTTTGTTGTAGTTGCTATTGATGTTGCGATTGTTGGGATAATTGTTGCGATTATTGTTGTAATTGCTGTTGTTGTTGTATTGGTGATTCTTATCACCGTTTTCCTCCCACTTTCTTTTGACTTGCTTTACATTGGCCTCTTCAGCAGTCTGTTCTTTAATTCTTTCTTCAATCTGGTTCACTAGTTTGTGAGCCATTCTACATGCCTGTTGTATGGAGGCGGGCTCGTGTGAACTTATATCTTCTTGGATTCTTTCCGGTAATCCTTTCACAAATGCGTCGATCTTCTCTTCCTCATCTTCGAATGCTCCCGGACACAATAGGCACAATTCTGTGAATCGTCTTTCGTACGTGGTAATATCAAATCCTTGGGTTCGTAACCCTCTAAGTTCTGTCTTGAGCTTATTGACCTCGGTTCTGGGACGGTACTTCTCGTTCATCAAGTGCTTGAATACTGACCACGGTAGTGCGTACGCATCGTCTTGTCCCACTTGCTCTAGATAGGTATTCCACCATGTTAACGCAGAACCTGTGAAGGTATGCGTAGCGTACTTCACTTTGTCCTCTTCAGTACACTTACTTATGGCAAACACCGATTCGACCTTCTCGGTCCACCGTTTCAATCCGATCGGTCCTTCGGTTCCATCAAATTCCAAAGGTTTGCAGGCAGTGAATTCTTTGTAGGTGCATCCTACACGATTTCCTGTACTGCTAGATCCAAGGTTATTGTTGGTATGTAGCGCAGCCTGTACTGCGGCTATGTTTGAAGCTAGAAAAGTACGGAATTCCTCTTCATTCATATTCACGGTGTGTCGAGTAGTCGGTGCCATTTCCTTCAAAATAGTCAAATGGAACAAGTTAATCATACAGAATATTAAGAGTAGTTAATAGTATTTCGTAGCATAATATGAACTCATTTATAAAAGCTTTTTCTTCATATTAGCGTTTTATAAGTTTAAATTCGGGTAGTACCTACCCGTTAAGTTCATACTTAGTAGCTAATATACAATTCAACTACTACAATTCTATATGAAAAACTGATTATAATAATATTTCGCATTCAAACTTTTACACAATATTTTACAAACTTACAATACCGCTTATTTTACATATAGCATGAAATATAGCACACAATAAATTTGATACAAGATGGTTGTGAAGATAATTCTAGCTAGTACACAAGTCGTACAGCAAAGGCAATAAAGACACGTAATTCATACGTCCAGAAACAAGTCATGCATTCTGGTTTTACTAGGATTACCTCCCATCCTTGGTCTTGTGGAACATAATCGTTATGTCCGTTGATAAGACAGCGTGTTGTAACGTCGTCAAAGGGACGAGGGTTACGTAATGTCCAACAGTCCCGTAACAATCTAAAAACCTCATTTCTTACCCTAATTACCGACTCCGTCACTTGTGGAAACATTTTGTTTAATAGTTGTAGCCCGATGTTCTTGTTCTCACTTTGGTGAGAAGCGAACATTACTAATCCGTAAGCATAACATGCTTCTTTATGTTGCATGTTAGCCGCTTTTTCTAAATCACGAAGTCCAATATTCGGATATATTGAGTCAAAATAATTTCTTAACCCATTGCGTAAAATAGCATTTGGGTTCCCCGCAATATATGCGTCAAAGTAAACACATCGTAACTTATGGATTTCCCAATGTGATATCCCCCATCTTTTGAACGAAAGCCTTTTATAAACCAAGGCATTCTTGGAACGTTCTTCGAATGTCTTACAAACTGATCTCGCCTTAAATAGTTGTGCCGAAGAATTCTGACCGACTCTAGACAAGATTTCATCAATCATGTCTCCGGGTAGGTCTCTTAAAATATTGGGTTGTCTATCCATTTTGTGTTTTTATACTGTAAAATAGACAAGAGTTAGATTCATAAAAAAAATACTTATTAATACAAGCAATTTTTACATATATCATAAAGCATAAGCACACTATATTACATATATTGCACCACACGAATACAACTATCTTATTCCGACTCGCTTGTTTCTTCTTCTTCGGTTTTGGTTCGTTTTGCCAAGTTTCTAGGGATATATGATGTTCCCCTAATATGAACCGTCGTTTTCCACATTGGTTTAGAAAAACCTAGTGGTTTAGAGGTTCCCGGGTCATTGTTACAACTTAAGGACTTCGGGGGTTGACGATACATATAAAGTTCATCGGGGTTGGAATTAGATTTCTCTATTTTTATGCCCTTTCCCTTATTATTTTCTTTTGCCTTTTTAAATTCAGTTGGGGTAATTTCTATAACATCATCGGAATTCTCGTCGGAATCCGATTCATCGGAGAATTGGTAATCCTCCCAATATTTTGCTTCCTTGGCGGAAACACCATTGACCATAATTAACCTTGGTCGGTTGGTTGAGGATTTTCTTTTACTTAACCGTTTTATTATTTCCCCCACCGGTTCTATTTCTTCATCCGGTTCCGATTCTTCTTCCGGTTCCGATTCTTCTTACGGTTCCGACTCTTCATCAGGTTCCTCTTCGGGAACTTGTGAATCAGTCCACGAATCATTCCAATTTACATTTGACTCTTCATTATTATTAGGTGAGTCAATGGGACTTGTTCTAGAGGTAGACATCTATCACATAATATCAAACGCGTTAAGAGATTAATATATCACATAATATTCACATGTTAAAAATATATAGTTTCCAACAAAATTTGTTAAGCAATCATTTTTCAAGTAAACACGGTCGAAGTCCAGACTCACTAATGCATCCTAACAAACTCGATAAGACACACTAATGCAAAATTCTGGTTCTCTAAGACCAACGCTCTGATACCAACTGAAATGTCCCGTTCTTATTGATTAAAAATGTTCCATATTAATTGATTTCGTTGCGAGGTTTTGACCTCTATATGAGACGTTTTTCAAAGACTGCATTCATTTTAAAACAAACCATAACCTTTATTTCATCAATAAAGGTTTAAAAAGCTTTACGTAGATTATCAAATAATGATAATCTAAATTATCCTGTTTACACACGACCATTACATAATGGTTTACAATACAAATATGTTACAACAAAATAAGTTTCTTGAATGCAGTTTTTACACAATATCATACAAGCATGGACTCCAAATCTCGTCCTTATTTAAGTATGCGACAGCGGAAGCTCTTAATAATCACCTGAGAATAAACATGCTTAAAAGGTCAACAAAAATGTTGGTGAGTTATAGGTTTAACCTATATATATCAAATCATAATAATAGACCACAAGATTTCATATTTCAATACACATCCCATACATAGAGATAAAAATCATTCATATGGTGAACACCTGGTAACCGACATTAACAAGATGCATATATAAGAATATCCCCATCATTCCGGGACACCCTTCGGATATGATATAAATTTCGAAGTACTAAAGCATCCGGTACTTTGGATGGGGTTTGTTAAGCCCAATAGATCTATCTTTAGGATTCGCGTCAATTAGGGTGTCTGTTCCCTAATTCTTAGATTACCAGACTTAATAAAAAGGGGCATATTCGATTTCGATAATTCAACCAAAGAATGTAGTTTCACGTACTTGTGTCTATTTTGTAAATCATTTATAAAACCTGCATGTATTCTCATCCCAAAAATATTAGATTTTAAAAGTGGGACTATAACTCACTTTCACAGATTTTTACTTCGTCGGGAAGTAAGACTTGGCCACTGGTTGATTCACGAACCTTAAATTCCTTGGATAAACCTACTAGAAAAGAGAAAAATGGATCTAGATTCAACGGATCCTTGGATGGCTCGAAGTTCTTACAAGATTGGAAGTGAGCTAGCAAACTTGAAAGTATTCTTGATTTTATGTAACTAGAACTTGTAGAATTTATGAAGAACACTTAGAACTTGAAGATAGAACTTGAGAGAGATCAATTAGATGAAGAAAATTGAAGAATGAAAGTGTTTGTAGGTGTTTTTGGTCGTTGGTGTATGGATTAGATATAAAGGATATGTAATTTTGTTTTCATGTAAATAAGTCATGAATGATTACTCATATTTTTGTAATTTTATGAGATATTTCATGCTAGTTGCCAAATGATGGTTCCCACATGTGTTAGGTGACTCACATGGGCTTCTAAGAGCTGATTATTGGAGTATATATACCAATAGTACATACATCTAAAAGCTGTGTATTGTACGAGTACGAATACGAGTGCATACGAGTAGAATTGTTGATGAAACTGAACGAGGATGTAATTGTAAGCATTTTTGTTAAGTAGAAGTATTTTGATAAGTGTCTTGAAGTCTTTCAAAAGTGTATGAATACATATTAAAACACTACATGTATATACATTTTAACTGAGTCGTTAAGTCATCGTTAGTCGTTACATGTAAATGTTGTTTTGAAACCTTTAGGTTAACGATCTTGTTGAATGTTGTTAACCCATTATTTATTATAACAAATGAGATGTTAAATTGTTATATTATCATGATATTATGATATATAATATATCTTAGTATGATATATATACAGTTAAATGTCGTTACAACGATAATCGTTACATATATGTCTCGTTTCGAAATCATTAAGTTAGTAGTCTTATTTTTACATATGTATTTCATTGTTAATACACTTAATAATATATTTACTTATCATTTAACATAATTAACCAAGTGTATCAATATCTTAATATGATTCATATGTACCTAGTAAGACGTTGTTATAACGATAATCGTTATATATATCGTTTTCGAGTTTCTTAAATTAATAGTCTCATTTTTATGTATATAACTCATTGTTAAAATACCTAATGAGATACATACTTATAATAAAATCATGTTAACTATATATATAACCATATATATGTCATCGTATAGTTTTTACAAGTTTTAACGTTCGTGAATCACCGGTCAACTTGGGTGGTCAATTGCCTATATGAAACATATTTCAATTAATCAAGTCTTAACAAGTTTGATTGCTTAACATGTTGGAAACATTTAATCATGTAAATATTAATCTCAATTAATATATATAAACATGGAAAATTTCGGGTCACTAAAATTGCGGCCGTAACCCAGGACATTGCGGCCGTAACACATGCCATTGCGGGAGTAACATTTTGGGCTGTCCAAAATTGTCATTTTTCGTTTAATTCTAACTATGCTACGCATCTCCGATTAACATGTAACTTGTTCTAACATGTTCATATATGATTGTATAACTTAGAAAAATTATCCGAGACCCGACCCGAACGTGTTGACTTTTTTTGTTGACTTTGACTTGACCGAAGTTTGACTTTTAGTCAAACTTAACCAAATGCGTATGCGATTATTCTAACATGCTTTTATACTTATATGTTGCATGAAACTTGACAACGTGATTCACATGCTATATATAATCAAGTCGTAACGAGCCATAGGACTAATTGAACACATTTCGCTCGACCTTATGTCGTACCCGTTAATTGATATAACTTAATTGTTTAGGTCAAGGCTAAGCAACTTTCATTTGCACAATGTTTAATTTCAAATACTTTGGCGTGCGACTACAGTGAGATCATAGTACCATCTTTTCAATAACTTTTACTCTTTTAAATTACATTTTATACTACTTACTTTTATGCGTTGAACACAAGTACGAAAACAAACATTCCACGTGCGAGTTAGAACAAAAAGCCTCAATTCGATTATCATTAGTTACACTTGCAGGGTGTAAGCGAGAACTTACGGTGTGTGGCCATACGGGTTTGACAAACCCTCATTCGGACGGTGCGACCGTTGGCGGATGAAATGTATTTTCGAGGATAAGTGTAGGTTCTAACACTATGTTTATGGGGTTCGTGTACAGTTAAGTCTTGATAATTGGGTGCTCGCGAATAACAACAACTTTTGGAATGTAAATGATTTGGATAATCAACTTTATGGAAATACAAAATCTTGTCGTTTAAAAACAACGTTTACCAATACACCTATGATTTCACCAACGTTTTTCGTTGACAGTTTTCTATATGTTTCTCAGGTTCTTGATTGGCTACTTGATACATGCTTCCGCACACTTTGATTACTTGCTTGGGGTCAACCATGCATGCATATGCTAGGAATAGCACCTTTGGATTTAAACTTAAAGCATACCTACGTACGCTATTTATAGCAACTGTGATTTTTAACTAATTATGTTGCAAGTTATTTCAATAATACTTTATACTTTTGTAAACTTAAACTTGTTGCCGAACCGTTGGGTAAACTAAACTTTGTAAGTCTTGTACGTTTCAAATGAATGCGACATAATTTTGGTCACACGCGTCTCATTTAGGGACTATGACCACGTAACGGGACCTAAGTTAACGACGCCGTCAATGACATTTTTGTTGGGTCGTTACATGCTGTTCGAGAGGCGTTTACATTGACCATGTACGTGTGCGAGTAGAGTCACGGTTATTGACTATCTTTGATTGGGTGTAAGTAACCGTGTTAACGATTAAGAAGGTGCGAGTTAGGGTGTAAGTCTTGGTGTTCCAAGCGTCTCCTTAGTGTTAAGATGAAAGGTAAATAGGCTAGCTATGCGGCCTAGGTGATTAGTGACTAGCAGGTGTCACTAGAAAGTTGTGGGCGTTGAGCCGTAATGTTCATTGGATTTGTGTGACTTCGAGTAGTCAAGTAACGTGTGACACCGAGGATGGACCCCGTAAGGGTCGAGCTATTGAGGCTCGGTGTAATAGGAGTTGTATAACACTGCGTGTAGTGACCCGTCCTAATCCATCTGGACGAAGTCTTCAACAGTTGGTCCCATTGCGAGGTTCTGACCTCTATATGCTATGAACGACTCCATGTAATATGAGCAAATGCACAACGGAAGATTTCTTTCATACCTGAGAATAAACATGCTTTAAAGTGTCAACCAAGAGGTTGGTGAGTTCATTGGTTTATCATAAAACAATAAAATTCATTATTTTGATAGACCACAAGATTTCTGTTTATAAATATATGTACACTCGCAAGTGTATAAAACCGTTCTGCTTATGTTGAGGCCTCAGTAACCAACCTTAACAATAATATAATAAGTCATCTTCACAAAGATGGATATGTACACTCGCAAGTGTATAAATAATCCTCGAAGTACTAAACATCCGCCCACTAGCTCTTATGTCTAGTGCAGCCTACAGGATGGGGGTGTTAAGCCCGATAGATCTATCTTTAGGATTCGCGCTCACATGCTCTTATAACATGTAACTAAATTACCTAGCACATCAATCCGCAGAATATCATTTTTAATCACTTGTCTCTATTTCGTAAAGCATTTATAAAAGCAACGCATGTATTCTCAGCCCAAAAATATATATTGCAAAAGCAATTAAAAAGGGAGCAAATGAAGCTCACCATACTATATTTTGTAGTAAAAATACATATGACAATATTGAACAAGTGTAGGGTTGGCCTCGGATTCACGAACCTATATCATTTATATATATATTAACACATATAATGGTAATCGAACAAATGTATATATTATTAGTGATTTAATTGTTATTTTAATTATGTGTTTCATTAATAACCTAACTAATTATATTTGTTAATATAAAATATTAATATAGTTTTATATAACTAAGAGTTATTTGATAAAATAATATTGATAATAATAAATAAAAAGCTTTTTTATTTTATAATAATAGTAGTAATAATAACAAAAATAATAGTTTTTATAAAATTGATACTTTTAATGATAATGATAAAAATGATAACTTTAATAAAAATGGTACTTTTAATAAAATGTTACTTTAAATAATAATAATAATAATAATAATAATAATAATAATAATAATAATAATAATAATAATAATAATAATAATAATAATTACTAATAACAATAATAATAATAATAATAATAATAATAATAATAATAATAATAATAATAATAATAATAATAATAATAATAATAATAATAATAATAATAATAATAATAATAATAATAATAATATTAAGTGATAAGTAAACTACCTCAAAAGAGTAGCCCTTAAAAATATGCTCAAGTCCGGGTTTGAACCCGCAACGTCCCGCTAACCCGATAACATCCTTATCCAGTACTCTGCTTCATATTTTTCTGTTTTAATTTGCGACTAAAATTGTTTTAACCCATTTCCCATTTTCTAATCATCCTCATCATCTATACCATGATAAACATTTTGTTTATGATCTTCACAGATTCATTATCCATATCATGTATCCATCTTTCGTATTCACCAACTATCATCACAGCCTCGTTATTAACTATTTACGTTCATTATCAACACTATTAATTTTTGGCTATCATATCATAATACCAACATCATCCTTCTTAATATTCATCATCATCTTATCTTAGTTGTAATAATCATCATCCTTATACTACTTAATATGGCTACTACTATTATCATCAATATCAATATCACGGCCTAAATAAAAAAAATGGATTTAGGCCCAACAAATAAAATAGTTCATAGCCCATAAAAAAATGGAACATATTGATAGCCAAACAAGGATCCACGGCTATTGTTTTGAGTTGTATCCTCAACACAGAAGTAATAACAATTAACAAATCTTTGTATAGAACCATATCTATCTCCTCTTACGTCACTTCCCATATCATATTCATGTGCCTTTTTTTTCAATTCAACAAAGGTACTTTAAAAGTAATGGTACGTGACCCCCATTTTGTCTGCCATGTGACGTTTGATTCCACATCTAGTAGGCAAAAGAGAAAAAAAATGATACGCCTTCTTTTGATTAACCCACTTGTTGGCCATGACTATTAGATTCGTCCCACCATATAATAGTTATATCAAAATTTCGGTCCACCATCAACACTAATCACGGCCCAAGGAAATTATTTATACCTAACATGTATAAACGAGTTAATTAAACTAGTGTGTTTGTCGTCCCACCACAAGAAAAGAAGAACACACATCATCCCACGATATCACTAAATGCTTGGTCTAAACAAATAAAATAGATGATCTAATTAATCCACTTACTCGATTTCATCTTCCTTTATTGCTCAAGTGGGGTTCTTGTCTTTGGTTCAAACCGAAACAAAACTAGCAGCAATAGCGACTGGTTGATTGTTATGGTGTTGTTCATCGATATCAAAAAAAAAAAAATATATATATATATATATATATATATATATATATATATATATATATATATATATATATATAACAGCACTATTAATGGATATTGCAGGTTGTGGGTTTGGATGGTGATTCACAAAAAGATAAAAGGAAGTAAGATAAAGAGTGAAGTGGTGGTTTTGGTTTGTTCGATAGAAAACAGAAACAACAACAATTACAGTACAAAGGTTGTTTGGTTTCTCTTCGATAGAAAACATGATAGTTGCAGCGGCATAACGGCAGGTGCAGTAGTTCACCATGATCGTTGGTGTTGTTTTGGTCTTCGAATCATGCAGAGAAAACAGACACTAGGATAGCAGTTGCAACATCCCTGATTGTAGGGTGGTTTTAATAGAGAACGTAACAAAGTGTAGCAGCAATAGAAGATGACGATATGGGTTTATTAACTGAGGTCTTTGGTTCGTGATAACAACAAAAATAAAAATAAAAATGGTTTGTGGGTTCATGAAAATGATGAGTTATAGGTGGTGATTTTTGGGTGGTTCAATGGTAATTCTAATGAAGGTGGTGGGTGTCGGTGTATGGTAGCCGAAGATGATTGTGGTTCAACAAAGATGGCGTGTGGAGGCGATGTTCTGGGTGTTGACTAAGGGTGGTCGTGAAAGAGAATGAAGGTGGTGTTCTTGATTTCCGGTTCATGTCTAGATAGTATGTCAATATATATACATCTGTAAGATAATTCTATATATATACTATTAGATACAGTAGATAATGATAGATATATTTTTCTAATTGCAAGTGGTTATCATGTGTCTATAATTCACATAAGAGTCAAAATAAACAGTAATCAATTTTGTAAATTAAATAGTGCAGCAGCCGGAGATTTGGAGTTTTCTACCGGCGATTTTTACGGACTGCTATATCGCGCTCCGTTGTTAATTCAGTGGCGAATAAAAGTACTCATAAAAATCCCATATTTTTAAATTAACTATATTTATTCATTTTGGTCATTATGGTATAAAATTCGATCCTTAATTATTAAATAAAAATTACATTAATTATTCACTCCCAACCCCAAGTAAAATATAAAAAGTGATTAAATTTTGTTACATAACCTTTAATATTTTATTAATAAACTTATAATTTATAAAACTCATTTTCGAATCACTGTTTATTTTAGAATCACATAAGTTTGAATTTAACTTGCTTAATATCAATCGAAACATCAAACAAGTATTATAATCATTTAATATACTTTATTTATATATAGAGATATAATTTAAATAATAATTATTATAATATCCTATTTTTATTTTATTAATTTTTAATAACACAACATATAATACTTCAAATTATATTTTGAATTATTATTTATATATACAGACACATATATCTATTTACACTTAATTGTTCGTGAATCGTCGAGACTGGTCAAAAGGGTAAATGAATTTATTAAAACAGTTCAAAAATTTTGAGACTCAGCATTACAGACTTTGCTTATCTTGTCGAAATCATATAAAGATTAGGTTTAAATTTGGTCGGAAATTTTCGGGTTGTCACAGTACCTACCCGTTAAAGAAATTTCGTCCCGAAATTTGATCGAGATCATCATGGCTAACAATTAGAATGTTTTCCTGACAAATTTGAGTTGATAAATAGAGTTTTATTACCATTGAGTAATAAAGATAAAATAATTCGATTATTCGAAGAGTACGAATGAAGCTATTACAAAAGAGTGAAATGAGTAAATGCATATTTGACTTACCGGGTGACGTAGTCACGGTTGATTTCCGGAATATAAGGGATTTAGAGTAAATCTTCGTAATAAGATTTGATTCTTCGGTAATTAAGGAAATTAGGATCCTCTTTGGTTAAATGCGATGATCTGTCTTGATTGTTCTGTCAGATATTTCATTTTAAATTCACCCCCTTCGTTTCCTTATTTTCACAGCTCATACTTTCTATTCTTTCTTTCTCATTTCATACTTTTGTTTTTCTCTTCTCGACTTTAAGTAGCAAGTAATGGTCCAGAATTCGTAGGTATGGTGTTTCGAATGAACATGGCTAATGTTCTAAGAGAGAGATTGAAATGGCACGATCTTAATTGGTTAAATTACCAGAATTCAAGAGAAAAGATAGAACTATCATAATTATATGTTCTTAATATGTTTAAAGATTGAGTAGAATGTAAGAGTCATGTAACATGGCACATGATGACGTTATGATCTGTGAATCATCACGTTCTATTAGAAACTCAGCATGACTTACTGTAATATAATCACGTTGATCAAGTGTCATTATATTATACTAACTCATGTATCAGTTCCCAACATTACTTCAAAAACATTCTTAGTTTAAATTTGAAAGTTTACAGAATATAGAAACTAACAGTTTCTTTTATGATGTAACACTGATATCGCGAATAGATAAATGATCTCGGATAAGAATAGTTATGAAAATATCTTCAGAAATATCGAGGATATTTACAATGAAAGATACGATAATATCTTAGAATTTTTAGAATCAAATTGTGATGAAGAAATTCATTCACGATGATTTAGAGCGATTAAGGGGCAAGATATTCGCTAAATATTTTATCAGAATCAGAATCATCAGGATTCTTTATATACAAGTTTAGTCTTTGTAATTTGTTCAGAGTTTCGGTATGAGAGATCATAATTCTAAGAGATAACTGTTATATGTATACATATAACTGTTGATGTAGAAACGTTACGAGATTCAAAATACTGATTGCCAATTCTGATTAATTGATATGGCAATTATCGTTATCCGATGCAAATAAGTACATGATAGGGTTTTGATAAATATAATGATTTTCCAGAAGGTCAAAGATCAATGAAGTTGCTGGTAAGTTTATTGCTACTGTGGTGAGATATAAACGGTTCTTCGGTAACGATGACGAAAAGACAAAACGTATATATCAAAGTTATAATAAGGTTTATTCGAATGAAAGTCGAAGTTGATTTGCTGGAGCTGTGACAAAATTGGCTAATTTGAAAAGAAATTGCAAAGTTATTTTCGGTAATAACAACACCAAAGGAGCTAGCACAGATATGTGTTAAACGTTTACTCAGGTTCTGAGTGTTTCTCAGGTGCATAACTATATGCATCAATCTTTTCTTCCGTAGATGAAGTGTGATTGGTTCATCCTCTCGATTGAGGTGTTTTCAAGAATAGTGAAAGGTTTGAATGCAGATTGTTATCGTCAAGATACAAATGAGGTTTAAGATGAAATCAAGTGGCAAACTTGAAGAAATGTTTAGTTTCATATGTTATAATCAATATTTTAATTCATTTTAATTGTCCAATGTCATTAGTCCACAGTCGATAGTCCATAGTTAACAGTCCAATAATTCATATATAATTTAATATATAATATTCGAATTAATTAATACGTACCGTGACCCGTGTACATGTCTCAGACTCGATCACAACTCAAACTATATATATATTGTTGTAGAATCAACCTTAACCCTGTATAACTAACTCCAGCATTACTGCATATAGAGTGTCTATGGTTATTCCAAATAATATATATAGATGCGTCGATATGATATGTCAAAATCTTGTATACGTGTCCCGATATTTAAAGTGCGTAAAATAAATAACAGAAATTAAATGACGATAAATAAAATTGCGAGAATTAAAATTGCGATAAATAAAATGTAATACGGAATTAACAGTTAGCTAGGAACAGTTAGCGTGGATTCTTAACAAAAAAAAATTTTTCTCATAGTTAATTTGTCTGTTTCTAACAAATTTTATTTTGTCAAATGTTTTCTTCATTATGCCACTTGTTGGATTCTGATAGGTCAAAATCCAAATATGAAATTGAATGAAAATGGTTATTCTGCGGTGAACGAATTCGTATCTCTGTAGATGTAAGTAGGATAGTAAATGAATGTTGAATCAGATTCGAAGAATGTAAAGTATAACTTATTAAAGTGAAATCTAAATATTCCTCGGGTATTTCCTACCCGTTAAAATATTTTCACCATTAACAGTTTGTACAAAAGAATTTTTTATTACAATCTTTATGAAAACATATATACATATATATTTTTTCAGATGTAATCATGGATTTAATGAGTCAATTATGATATTAAACTCATTTGATTTACCGTTAGAACAAAAATATATAATCTCTAACACATTAGAGATTACATAATCGCCACGTCGAACAAAGATAAATGATGTAGAACGTCATGTAGAACGATGATTATACTCGTGGTACAGAATGAGATGTTGAGGCATGTGATGTTGAAACTTGGGTTGTTGGTGGTACTGGTGTTGATGTTGGTGGTACTGTTGGTGCCGGTGATGTTGTTGAAGCGGGTAGGTTTTACATCATATTTTCCAAATTGATTACTCGAGAGCGAAGCTCGTTGACTTCTTCCATTATTCCGGGATGATTGTCGGTTGGAACGAGCGGATGAATAAGGTTTTGAATTTGAGATAGAATATAATCGTGGCGAGATATTCAGGAAATGAGGGTGAAAATGGTGTTTCGGACTGGTTCGCCGGTGAGTGCTTCAGGTTCATCGTCAAGAAGGAAATTTGGTTGATGGAAAGGATCGCCTTCTCCGCGTCTCCATGGATTAAGTCGACTACGAACTCATCCTCAATTCATCCAGAATAGATGATGGCTAAATGGTTGATCTATTCCGGTTATACTGCTTTTGGAGATCGAGTGAAAATCCATGTCAGAATAGCTGTCGGAATAACTATCGGAATAGCTATCAGAATCTGAGGGACTCGAACTGGTTGCAGGATTCATCTCGTATGATCAGATGAAGGATTTTTGATAAGAAATAGATTATAGGATGTAGATTAGTACCCCGCAATACATAATTTACATATGCATATATAATACTAAAATCTCATAAGTTACGGAGGAATCTACGGAATATGCCAGGCAAAGTTTACAGTAACAGATACGCTAAGATATAAATTTGTCTATACACTATTTATGCAATCAATGCAGTAAAATGTGTCTAGACTAAGAATAATAAGCAGGTAATTTCCTAAGGATGAAAAGCAGATGATTTTCGACTAGAAATGATAAGCAAAACTTTTGACAAGCAGACACGGTCGAAGTCCAGACTCACTAATGCATCGAAACAACTATCAGTTAGACACACTAATGCAAGACCTGGTTCACTAAGACCACCGCTCTGATACCACCTGTAGTGACCCGTCCTAATCCATCTAGACGAAGTCTTCAACAGTTGGTCCCATTGCGAGGTTCTGACCTCTATATGATATAAACGACTCCATGTAATATGAGCAAATGCACAACGGAAGATTTCTTTCATACCTGAGAATAAACATGCTTTAAAGTATCAACCAAAAGGTTTGTGAGTTCATAGATTTATCATAAAACAATAAAATTCATCATTTTGATAGACCACAAGATTTCCGTTTATAAATATATGTACACTCGCAAGTGTATAAAATTGTTCTGCTTATGTTGAGGCCTCAGTAACCAACCTTAACAATAATATAATAAGTCATCTTCGCAAAGATGGATATGTACACTCGCAAGTGTATAAATAATCCTCGAAGTACTAAACATCCGCCCACTAGCTCTTATGTCTAGTGCAGTCTACAGGATGGGGGTGTTAAGCCCGATAGATCTATCTTTAGGATTCGTGCTCACATGCGCTTATAACATGTAACTAAATTACCTAGCACATCAATCCGCAGAATATCATTTTTAATCACTTGTCTCTATTTCGTAAAGCATTTATAAAAGCAACGCATGTATTCTCAGCCCAAAAATATATATTGCAAAAGCAATAAAAAAGGGAGCAAATGAAACTCACCATACTGTATTTTGTAGTAAAAATACATGTGACAATATTGAACAAGTGTAGGGTTGGCCTCGGATTCACGAACCTATATCATTTATATATATATATTAACACATATAATGGTAATCGAACAAATGTATATATTATTAGTGATTTAATTGTTATTTTAATTATGTGTTTCATTAATAACCTAACTAATTATATTTATTAATATAAAATATTAATATAGTTATGTTAGATGTAGTAAATATAGTTTTATATAACTATGAGTTATTTGATAAAATAATATTGATAATAATAAATAAAAAGCTATTTTATTTTATAATAATAGTAGTAATAATAACAATAATAATAGTTTTTATAAAAGTGATACTTTTAATGATAATGATAAAAATGATAACTTTAATAAAAATGGTAATTTTATTAAAATGTTATTTTAAATATTAATAATAATAATAATAATAATAATAATAATAATAATAATAATAATAATAAAAATAATAATAATAATAATAATAATAATAATAATAATAATAATAATAATAATTACTAATAACAATACTAATAATAATAATAATAATAATAATAATAATAATAATAATAATAATAATAATAATAATAATAATAATAATAATAATAATAATAATAATAATAATAATAATATTAAGTGATAAGTAAACTACCTCAAAAGAGTAGCCCTTAAAAATATGCCCAAGTCCGGGTTTGAACCCGCAACGTCTCGCTAACCCGATAACATCCTTATCCAGTACTCTGCTTCATATTTTTCTGTTTTAATTTGCGATTAAAATTGTTTTAATCCATTTCCCGTTTTCTAATCATCCTCATCATCTATACCATGATAAACATTTTGTTTATGATCTTCACAGATTCATTATCCATATCATGTATCCATCTTTCGTATTCACCAACTATCATCACAGCCTCGTTATCAACTATTTACGTTCATTATCAACACTATTAATTTTCGGCTAACATATCATAATACCAACATCATCCTTCTTAATATTCATCATCATCTTATCTTAGTTGTAATAATCATCATCCTTATACTACTTAATATGGCTACTACTATTATCATCAATATCAATATCATGGCCTAAATAAAAAAATGGATTCAGGCCCAACAAATAAAATAGTTCATAGCCCATAAAAAAAAATGGAACATATTGATAGCCAAACAAGGATTCACGGCTATAGTTTTGAGTTGTATCCTTAACACAGAAGTAATAATAATTAACAAATCTTTGTATAGAACCATATCTATCTCCTCTTACGTCACTTCCCATATCATATTCATGTGCCTTTTTTTTTCAATTCAACAAAGGTACTTTAAAAGTAATGGTACGTGACCCCCATTTTGTCTGCCATGTGACGTTTGATTCCACATCTAGTAGGTAAAAGAGAAAAAAAATGATACGCCTTCTTTTGATTAACCCACTTGTTGGCCATGACTATTATATTCGTCCTACCATATAATAGTTATATCAAAATTTCGGTCCACCATCAACACTAATCACGGCCCAAGGAAATTATTTATGCCTAACATGTATAAACGAGTTAATTAAACTAGTATGTTTGTCGTCCCACCACAAGAAAAGAAGAACACACGTCATCCCACGATATCACTAATTGCTTGGTCTAAACAAATAAAATAGATGATCTAATTAATCCACTTACTCAATTTCATCTTCCTTTATTGCTCAAGTGGGGTTCTTGTCTTTGGTTCAAACCGAAACAAAACTAGCAGCAATAGTGACTGGTTGATTGTTATGGTGTTGTTCATCGATATCAAAATATATATATATATATATATATATATATATATATATATATATATATATATATATATATATATATATATATATATATATATATATATATATATATATAGCAGCACTATTAATGGATATTGCAGGTTGTGGGTTTGGATGGTGATTCACAAAAAGATAAAAGGAAGTAAGATAAAGAGTGAAGTGGTGGTTTTGGTTTGTTCGATAGAAAACAGAAACAACAACAATTACAGTACAAAGGTTGTTTGGTTTCTCTTCGACAGAAAACATGATAGTTGCAGTGGCATAACAGCAGGTGCAGTAGTTCACCATGATCGTTGGTGTTGTTTTGGTCTTCGAATCATACAGAGAAAATAGACACTAGGATAGCAGTTGCAACATCCCTGATTGTAGGGTGGTTTTAATAGAGAATGTAACAAAGTGTAGCAGCAATAGAAGATGACGATATGGGTTTATTAACTGAGGTCTTTGGTTCGTGATAACAACAAAAATAAAAAAAATGGTTTGTGGGTTCATGAAAATGATGAGTTATAGGTGGTGATTTTTGGGTGGTTCAATGGTAATTCTAATGAAGGTGGCGGGTGTCGGTGTATGGTAGCCGAAGATGATTGTGGTTCAACAAAGATGGCGTGTGGAGGCGATGTTATGGGTGTTGACTAAGGGTGGTCGTGAAAGAGAATGAAGGTGGTGTTCTTGATTTCCGGTTCATGTCTAGATAGTAAGTCAATATATATACATCTGTAGGATAATTCTATATATATACTATTAGATACAGTAGATAATGATAGATATATTTTTCTAATTGCAAGTGGTTATCTTGTGTCTATAATTCACATAAGAGTCAAAATAAACAGTAATCAATTTTGTAAATTAAATAGTGCAGCAGCCGGAGATTTGGAGTTTTCTACCGGCGATTTTTACGGACTGCTATATCGCGCTCCGTTGTTAATTCAGTGGCGAATAAAAGTACTCAGAAAAATCCCATATTTTTAAAGTAACTATATTTATTCATTTTGGTCATTATGGTATAAAATTCGATCCTTAATTATTAAATAAAAATTACATTAATTATTCACTCCCAACCCCAATTAAAATATAAAAAGTGATAAAATTTATCACATAACCTCTAAATATTTTATTAATAAACTTATAATTTATAAAACTAATTTTCGAATCACCGTTTATTTTAGAATCACATAAGTTTGAATTTAACTTGCTTAATATCAATCGAAACATCAAACGAGTGTTATAATCATTTAATATACTTTATTTATATATAGAGATATAATTTAAATAATAATTATTATAATATCCTATTTTTATTTTATTAATTTTTAATAACACAACATATAATACTTCAAATTATATTTTGAATTATTATTTATATATACATACACACATATCTATTTACACTTAATTGTTCGTGAATCGTCGAGACTGGTCAAAAGGGTAAATGAATTTATTAAAACAGTTCAAAAATTTTGAGACTCAGCATTACAGACTTTGCTTATCGTGTCGAAATCATATAAAGATTAGGTTTAAATTTGGTCAAAAATTTTTGGGTTATTACAGTACCTACCCGTTAAAGAAATTTCGTCCCGAAATTTGATCGAGATCATCATGGCTAACAATTAGAATGTTTTCCTGACAAATTTGAGTTGATAAATAGAGTTTTATTACCATTGAGTAATAAAGATAAAATAATTCGATTATTCGAAGAGTACGAATGAAGCTATTACAAATGAGTGAAATGAGTAAATGCAGATTTGACTTACCCGGTGACGTAGTCACGGTTAATTTTCGGAATATAAGGGATTTAGAGGAAATCTTCGTAATAAGATTTGATTCTTCGGTAATTAAGGAAATTAGGATCCTCTTTGGTTAAATGCGATGATCTGTCTTGATTGTTCTGTCGGATATTTCATTATAAATTCACCCCCTTCGTTTCCTTATTTTCACAGCTCATACTTTCTATTCTTTCTTTCTCATTTCATACTTTTGTTTTTCTCTTCTTGACTTTAAGTAGCAAGTAATGGTCCAGAATTCGTAGGTATGGTGTTTCGAATGAACATGGCTAATGTTCTAAGAGAGAGATTGAAATGGCACGATCTTGATTGGTTAAATTACCAGAATTCAAGAGAAAATATAGAACTATCATAATGATATGTTCTTAATATGTTTGAAGATTGAATAGAATGTAAGAGTCGTGTAACATGGCACATGATGACGTTATGATCTGTGAATCATCACGTTCCATCAGAAACTCAGCATGACTTACTGTAATATAATCACGTTGATCAAGAGTCATTATATTATACTAACTCATGCATCAGTTCCCAACATTACTTCAAAAACATTCTTAGTTTAAATTCGAAAGTTTACAGAATATAGAAACTAACAGTTTCTTTTATGATGTAACACTGACATCGCGAATAGATAAATGATCTCGGATAAGAATAGTTATGAAAATATCTTCAGAAATATCGAGGATATTTACAATAAAAGATACGATAATATCTTAGAATTTTTAGAATCAAATTGTGATGAAGAAATTCATTCACGATGATTTAGAGCGATTAAGGGGCAAGATATTCGCTAAAGATTTTATCAGAATCATCAGGATTCTTTATGTACAAGTTTAGTCCTTGTAATTTGTTCAGAGTTTCAGTATGAGAGATCATAATTCTAAGAGATAACTGTTATATGTATACATATAACTGTTGATGTAGAAACGTTACGAGATTCAAAATACTGATTGCCAATTCTAGGTAATTGATATGGCAATTATCGTTATCCGATGCGAATAAGTACATGATAGGGTTTTGATAAATATAATGATTTTCCAGAAGATCAAAGATCAATGAAGTTGCTGGTAAGTTTATTGCTAATGTGGTTAGATATAAACGGTTCTTCGGTAACGATAACGAAAAGAGCAAATGTATATATCAAAGTTATAATAAGGTTTATTCAAATGAAAGTCGAAGTTGATTTGCTGGATCTGTGACAAAATTGGCTAATTTGAAAAGAAATTGCAAAGTTATTTTCAGTAATAACAACACCAAAGGAGCTAGCACAGATATGTGTTAAACGTTTACTCAGGTTCTGAGTGTTTCTCAGGTGCATAACTATATGCATCAATCTTTTCTTCCGTAGATGAAGTGTGATTGGTTCATCCTCTCGATTGAGATGTTTTCAAGAATAGTGAAAGGTTTGAATGCAGATTGTTTGCGTCAAGATACAAATGAGGTTTAAGATGAAATCAAGTGGTAAACTTGAAGAAATGTTTAGTTTCATATGTTATAATCAATATTTTAATTCATTTTAATTGTCCAATGTCATTAGTCCACAGTCGATAGTCCATAGTTAACAGTCCAATAATTCATATATAATTTAATATATAATATTCGAATTAATTAATACGTATCGTGACCCGTGTACATGTCTCAGACTCGATCACAACTCAAACTATATATATTATTGTAGAATCAACCTCAACCCTGTATAGCTAACTCCAGCATTACTGCATATAGAGTGTCTATGGTTATTCCAAATAATATATATAGATGCGTCAATATGATATGTCAAAACCTTGTATACGTGTCCCGATATTTAAAGTGCGTAAAATAAATAACAGAAATTAAATGACGATAAATAAAATTGCGATGAATTAAAATTGCGATAAATAAAATGTAATACAGAATTAACAGTTAGCTAGGAACAGTTAGCTAGGAACAGTTAGCGTGGATTCTTAACAAAAAAAAATAAAAAAATTCTCATAGTTAATTTGTCTGTTTCTAACAAATTTTATTTTGTCAAATGTTTTCTTCATTATGCCACTTGTTGGATTCTGATAGGTCAAAATCCAAATATGAAATGGAATGAAAATGGTTATTCTGCGGTGAACGGATTCGTATCTCTGTAGATGTAAGTAGGATAGTAAATGAATGTTGAATCAGATTCGAAGAATGTACAGTATAACTTATTAAAGTGAAATCTAAATATTCCTCGGGTATTACCTACCCGTTAAAATATATTCACCATTAACAGTTTGTATAAAAGAATTTTTTATTACAATCTTTATGAAAACATATATACATATATTTTTTCTTCAGATGTAATCATGGATTTAATGAGTCAATTATGATATTAAACTCATTTGATTTACCGTTAGAACAAAAATATATAATCTCTAACACATTAGAGATTACATAATCGCCACGTCGAACAAAGATAAATGATGTAGAACGTCGTGTAGAACGATGATTATACTCGGGGTACAGAATGAGATGTTGAGGCATGTGATATTGAAACTTGGGTTGTTGGTGGTACTGGTGTTGATGTTGGTGGTACTATTGGTGACGGTGATGTTGTTGAAGCTGGTAGGTTTTACATCATATTTTCCAAATTGATTACTCGGGCGCGAAGCTCGTTGACTTCTTCCATTATTCCGGGATGATTGTCGGTTGGAACAAGCGGATGAATAAGGTTTTGAATTTGAAATAGAATATAATTGTGGCGAGATATTCAGGAAATGAGGGTGAAAATGGTGTTTCGGACTGGTTCGCCGGTGAGTGCTTCAGGTTCATCGTCAAGAAGGAAATTTGGTTGATGGAAAGGATCGCCTTCTCCGCGTCTCCAAGGATTAAGTCGACTACGAACCCATCCTCAATTCATCCAGAATAGATGATGGCTAAATGGTTGATCCATTCCAGTTATACTGCTTTTGGAGCTCGAGTGAAAATCCATGTCGGAATAGCTGTCGGAATAACTATCGGAATAGCTATCGGAATCTGAGGGACTCGAACTGGTTGCAGGATTCATCTCGTACGATCATATGAAGGATTTTCGATAAGAAATAGATTATAGGATGTAGATTAGTACCCCGCAATACATAATTTACATAAGCATATATAATACTAAAATCTCATAAGTTACGGAGGAATCTACGGAATATGCCAGGCAAAGTTTACAGTAACAGATACGCTAAGATATAAATTTGTCTATACACTATTTATGCAATCAATGCAGTAAAATGTGTCTAGACTAAGAATAATAAGAAGGTAATTTCCTAAGGATGAAAAGCAGATGATTTCCGACTAGAAATGATAAGCAAAACTTTTGACATGCAGACACGGTCGAAGTCCAGACTCACTAATGCATCTAAATAACTATCAGTTAGACAAACTAATGCAAGACCTGGTTCACTAAGACCACCGCTCTGATGCCACCTGTAGTGACCCGTCCTAATCCATCTGGACGAAGTCATCAACAGTTGGTCCCATTGCGAGGTTCTGACCTCTATATGCTATGAACGACTCCATGTAATATGAGCAAATGCACAACGAAAGATTTCTTTCATACCTGAGAATAAACATGCTTTAAAGTATCAACCAAAAGGTTGGTGAGTTCATAGGTTTATCATAAAACAATAAAATTCATCATTTTGATAGACCACAAGATTTCCGTTTATAAATATATGTACACTCGCAAGTGTATAAAACCGTTCTGCTTATGTTGAGGCCTCAGTAACAAACCTTAACAATAATATAATAAGTCATCTTCACAAAGATGGATATGTACACTCGCAAGTGTATAAATAATCCTCGAAGTACTAAACATCCGCCCACTAGCTCTTATGTCTAGTGCAGCCTACAGGATGGGGGTGTTAAGCCCGATAGATCTATCTTTAGAATTCGCGCTCACATGCTCTTATAACATGTAACTAAATTACCTAGCACATCAATCCGCAGAATATCATTTTTAATCACTTGTCTCTATTTCGTAAAGCATTTATAAAAGCAACGCATGTATTCTCAGCCCAAAAATATATATTGCAAAAGCAATTAAAAAGGGAGCAAATGAAGCTCACCATACTGTATTTTGTAGTAAAAATACATATGACAATATTGAACAAGTGTAGGGTTGGCCTCGGATTCACGAACCTATATCATTTATATATATATTAACACATATAATGGTAATCGAACAAATGTATATATTATTAGTGATTTAATTGTTATTTTAATTATTTGTTTCATTAATAACCTAACTAATTATATTTATTAATATAAAATATTAATATAGTTATGTTAGATGTAGTAAATATAGTTTTATATAACTATGAGTTATTTGATAAAATAATATTGATAATAATAAATAAAAAGCTATTTTATTTTATAATAATAGTAGTAATAATAACAAAAATAATAGTTTTTATAAAAGTGATACTTTTAATGATAATGATAAAAATGATAACTTTAATAAAAATGGTACTTTTAATAAAATGTTACTTTAAATATTAATAATAATAATAATAATAATAATAATAATAATAATAATAATAATAATTACTAATAATTACTAATAATAATAATAATAATAATAATAATAATAATAATAATAATAATAATAATAATAATAATAATAATAATAATAATAATAATAATAATAATAATAATATTAAGTGATAAGTAAACTACCTCAAAAGAGTAGCCCTTAAAAATATGCCCAAGTTCGGGTTTGAACCCGCAATGTCCCGCTAACCCGATAACATCCTTATCCAGTACTCTGCTTCATATTTTTCTGTTTTAATTTGCGACTAAAATTGTTTTAACCCATTTCCCATTTTCTAATCATCCTCATCATCTATACCATGATAAACATTTTGTTTATGATCTTCACAGATTCATTATCCATATCATGTATCCATCTTTCGTATTCACTAACTATCATCACAGCCTTGTTATCAACTATTTACGTTCATTATCAACACTATTAATTTTCGGCTATCATATCATAATACCAACATCATCCTTCTTAATATTCATCATCATCTTATCTTAGTGGTAATAATCATCATCCTTATACTACTTAATATGGCTACTACTATTATCATCAATATCAATATCACGACCTAAATAAAAAAAAATGGATTCAGGCCCAACAAATAAAATAGTTCATAGCCCATAAAAAAATGGAACATATTGATAGCCAAACAAGGATTCACGGCTATTGTTTTGAGTTGTATCCTCAACACAGAAGTAATAACAATTAACAAATCTTTGTATAGAACCATATCTATCTCCTCTTACGTCACTTCCCATATCATATTCATGTGCCTTTTTTTCAATTCAACAAAGGTACTTTAAAAGTAATGGTACGTGACCCCCATTTTGTCTGCCATGTGACGTTTGATTCCACATTTAGTAAGTAAAAGAGAAAAAAAATGATACGCCTTCTTTTGATTAACCCACTTGTTGGCCATGACTATTAGATTCGTCCCACCATATAATAGTTATATCAAAATTTCGGTCCACCATCAACACTAATCACGGCCCAAGGAAATTATTTATACCTAACATGTATAAACGAGTTAATTAAACTAGTGTGTTTGTCGTCCCACCACAAGAAAAGAAGAACACACATCATCTCACGATATCTCTAATTGCTTGGTCTAAACAAATAAAATAGATTATCTAATTAATCCACTTACTCGATTTCATCTTCCTTTATTGCTCAAGTGGGGTTCTTGTCTTTGGTTCAATCCGAAACAAAACTAGCAGCAATAGCGACTGGTTGATTGTTATGTTGTTGTTCATCGATATCAAAAATATATATATATATATATATATATATATATATATATATATATATATATATATATATATATATAGCAGCACTATTAATGGATATTGCAGGTTGTGGGTTTGGATGGTGATTCACAAAAAGATAAAAGGAAGTAAGATAAAGAGTGAAGTGGTGGTTTTGGTTTGTTCGATAGAAAACAGAAACAACAACAATTACAGTACAAAGGTTGTTTGGTTTCTCTTCGACAGAAAACATGATAGTTGCAGCGGCATAACAGCAGGTGCAGTAGTTCACCATGATCGTTGGTGTTGTTTTGGTCTTCGAATCATACAGAGAAAACAAACACTAGGATAGCAGTTGCAACATCCCTGATTGTAGGGTGGTTTTAATAGAGAACGTAACAAAGTGTAGCAGCAATAGAAGATGACGATATGGGTTTATTAACTGAGGTCTTTGGTTCGTGATAACAACAAAAATAAAAATAAAAATGGTTTGTGGGTTCATGAAATTGATGAGTTATAGGTGGTGATTTTTGGGTGGTTCGATGGTAATTCTAATGAAGGTGGCGGGTGTCGGTGTATGGTAGCCGAAGATGATTGTGGTTCAAAAAAGATGGCGTGTGGAGGTGATGTTCTGGGTGTTGACTAAGGGTGGTCGTGAAAGAGAATGAAGGCGGTGTTCTTGATTTCCGGTTCATGTCTAGATAGTATGTCAATATATATACATCTGTAGGATAATTCTATATATATATATATATATATATATATATATATATATATATATATATATATATATATATATATTCTATTAGATACAGTAGATAATGATAGATATATTTTTCTAATTGCAAGTGGTTATCATGTGTCTATAATTCACATAAGAGTCAAAATAAACAGTAATCAATTTTGTAAATTAAATAGTGCAGCAGCCGGAGATTTGGAGTTTTCTACCGGCGATTTTTACGGACTGCCATATCGCGCTCCGTTGTTAATTCAGTGGCGAATAAAAGTACTCAGAAAAATTCCATATTTTTAAATTAACTATATTTATTCATTTTGGTCATTATGGTATAAAATTCGATCCTTAATTATTAAATAAAAATTACATTAATTATTCACTCTCAACCCCAAGTAAAATATAAAAAGTGATAAAATTTATTACATAACCTCTAAATATTTTATTAATAAACTTATAATTTATAAAACTCATTTTCGAATCACCGTTTATTTTAGAATCACATAAGTTTGAATTTAACTTGCTTAATATCAATCGAAACATCAAACGAGTGTTATAATCATTTAATATACTTTATTTATATATAGAGATATAATTTAAATAATAATTATTATAATATCCTATTTTTATTTTATTAATTTTTAATAACACAACATATAATACTTCAAATTATATTTTGAATTATTATTTATATATACAGACACACATATCTATTTACACTTAATTGTTCATGAATCGTCGAGACTGGTCAAAAGGGTAAATGAATTTATTAAAACAGTTCAAAAATTTTGAGACTCAGCATTACAGACTTTGCTTATCGTGTCGAAATCATATAAAGATTAGGTTTAAATTTGGTCGGAAATTTTCGGGTTGTCACATTGCGTCAGGTGCCTCCGTATACCTGCTATTGGAATGCTTCACTCCGGTGGTGTGATTACTTTGTACTTGGGTGCCGATGAGAAACCCGAAGGTACGATAATGGTTTATCGTGATGATTAGCGGGCGTTAACGCTTGACCGATTTGAAAGGTCGGGGTTCGAATGCTTTATTGTAAATCCGCGAAGAATTGTTTAGTGTGACCAACATCGAGACCGGTCAGGTGTTGTGGAATGTTGAAATTCCGCAAGGTATTATCATCTTGACGATGATAATGTGGGGTTAAAACCCTAAGTGGGGGAGTTAAGTACCGGAGATATCGGAAAAATCCCTATCTAGTAGACGTGATGAGCGAACGAGTGTCGCTTATTTAGGAAAGGAAGACTTCGATGGTCTTCGGAGAAGTCCCAAGTTGGACTTTGGAATGAATTGTGAAGGTATTTTTGATACATGAGTTGAAATGGCGAAGTTCCCGAACGGCGGATACGAGAGATTTTCGGAAAGTGTCGGGATGATTCCTGAATACACCACGATTGAAAGGCGCGACGACGATGATTGTCGTGAATTGTTCTACTTTTAGGACAATTGTGAAGTGTATGGTACGAGTCTGGATACTCGTCGTGGGAGCAAACGGTTGCGGTTGTTTTATTTTGTGGGTTGATTACCCGATATCATTGAAAATGGTAGAAGTTGGATTGTAACGTTTGTTGAGAACCATAGCGTGTAGGTTCGGATCGTTTAAGTAACTAGAATCACGAGGACGTGATCGAATTTAAGTGGGGGAGAGTTGTAACACCCCATTTTTCTAAACATGACGCTTGTGGTGTCCTACGGAGTCCAAGAATGAGTATTTGATAGTTTAGATGTAATGAGTTGACCACGTTGGACTTTGGGATGTTTTAAAAGTGAAATTGAAGTACATCAGGTAAACTGTCGAGATTGAAGGGGGTGACAAACATGGTCAAAACGCGACAACTTCTGATGATGACTTCTGTCCCTTTTGTCGCGTTTGAGTGTTGTGTATCGCGTCCTGGTGTCGCGAAACGCGATGAAGTGTCGCGAAACGCGACAATTGTCGCTGTAATGACATTTTAACCCATTTTAATGGAATCTTTTGGGGGTGTTTTGATAATTTCACATATGGCCGGTTTTAGAGCCTAAAAACTGATACAACCTTATCCTAACTTCATTTATCACTTCTTCATCTACAAACATCTATTTTAGAGAGAGAGATTGAGTTCTAGTGAGAGAGAGCTCACTTTGGGGAAGAAGAAGACCGAATCTCGCCCGATCCCAAGTTCTAAAGTTGTTCCCTACGTCTCTAGCTACGTTGTGATAGTGTTGGTAAGTCTTAACTCCGAGTTTTGAGTTTAATTTGATTTATAGCTAGGGCTTGTTCATTTAAGGCTTGTAAGACCCATTTGGGGGTTAAATGGGTGAATTTGGGTTAAATTGATGTAAGGAAACCCTAAGGTTTTGTAATCTAGGGTTTGGTCTTGTAATTTGGTGTTTGTAAGTATTAATTGTGTCGTAAATCACTAATACACTTGTGAGTTAGAGAAAGGTGGGTAATGGGTTCAAGTTTGACCAAATTATAAGTCTAAATGTTAAAATGGGTCAAATGGGTAATGGTTGACCTAGTTGGGTAAGATGGGTAGGAAATACCCTAAGTTTATGTTAGTTGGTGTTGTGAGACTTTAATCATTAGCTTTTAGTGATTTATGACAATTCTTGACCTTAAATGGTCGGTTTTGGTGTGAACGGGTCATTTAATATAAATGGGTCATTAAATGCTCAAGTGTTAAATGTTGGTGTCTAGTCCAACTAGTTTGGTGTATTGAATGTGTACTTAATGTATTAGGTACCTTGCGTTGAAGCTTGCGGATTTACGTAATCATCACCTAGGCGTTAAGGTGAGTGGAATATTTATACATGTATGTATGTAGTTTATTTACTCGTACGTGATGTGGGCCTTAGGTGCCACATCGTGAGTATTGGGCGTTATGTCACAAGATGGTGACTTATTGATGTTATGGGTGAAGAGAACTACGGGCCGGTAGTGTCTCGTTAGGTGACTCACAAGTCGGTGACACCTCATGGTGGTTCACGAGGCGGTGACCCCTTGGTAGTTGGATGGTGATTCACAAGTCGGTGATACCATAAGTCGGAGAAGTGATTCACCAGTCGGTGACATTTCTTAGTGCTCACAAGTCGGTGAAACTAGGTGGTACTTCACGAGTCGGTGATGCCACATGGCGTTCACAAGTCGGTGACCCATATGTATTGGTGGGTGATTCACAAGTCGGTGACACCCTTTGGTGATTCACAAGTCGGTGACACCTTATGATGATTCACAAGTCGGTGACATCATACGAGTGAGACTCGACGTTATTGGTCGTCTACAAGTCGGTAGTGCCATAGCAGGGAATGGTTAAGCATGTTTATGCATTGTTATGATTTAGTATATTATTGTGGTGATCTATATACTAATGTTGTTGCTAGTTGTATGTTTGATGATGCTAGCTCGTTTATGCATTGTTTGCATGGTATTTTGTAAGTGGATGCGTGTAGGTAAACTATATATATATGTATAAGTATTGCATTCACTAAGCAATTAGCTTACCCTCTCGTTGTTTATATTTTTTTTATAGGTTGCAAGTGGCGGATTGGGTTTGCTTGGGGACTAGTGCTTTATGGATTGTTTTATACTTTTGATTAGGATTGGGTAGCGTTCCCGATCACCATGCTCGGTTTTGGCTGTAAAGTGAACTAGTCGGGTCATGAACTATATTTTGGATACGTCAAATGGGTTACGGGTTGTATTCCCGTTTTGTAAACTTAATTCATGTATTGTATGTTTTAAAGATGTCTAAACTTAATATTGCAATGATGATGTTTTCGGAAACATAAATGGACTAATGTTGCATATATATTATTATGTTAAAAAGGAAAAAAAAATTTATGGGCCGGAAATACGACGGGTGGGGTCGTTACACGTTCTCCCCCAACAGTAATCTATTTTTCCTGTTTTACTATTCTAGGTAATCTATTTCATTCGGATATAAAAAAAATGAGTGTTTTTCAAAAGTTAATCAAAAGAGGGGTGTCGTTAACTTTTGTTAACTTTCTCAGTTAAGTGTAAGATTCGGATAACATGTCAAGTCCTTTATCGACCAACATTTTTCAACTCGCGATTTAGACGCACGTTTTTGACGCGCGATTCCGTCATGCATTTTCGACGCACAATTTTTGAGGTGCGTTTTCAACGCGCGTTTTCGAAAAGCGTTTTCGAATACGCGCGCCAAAAAACGTGCTTTGTAAACGCGCCTTATAAACGCACCTCAAAAACACATCTCGAAATCGCGAGTTGAAAACGAGCCTCCAGAACGCTGGTCGAAAACTCTGGTAAAAAACGCGCATCAAAAAATGCGCGCAGAAAACGCAGGTCGAAAACGCATGTTGGAACCGCGCGTCAAAAACATGTGTCGAAATCGCGTGTTTAAAATGTTAGTCGATAAAGGACTTCACATGTTATGCGAAGTTGACACTTAACTGCGAAAGTTAACGAAAGTTAACGACACCCTTCTTTTTGATTAACTTTTATTGAAAAAAGACTCATTTTTTATATCCGAATGAAATAGATTACCTAAAATAAAAAAACAGAGAAAATATGTTACCTTTTTATGTAATTTGTCGTTATTATAATTCTTGGCAATGCTCAAGTGATTGAATTAATTAGACTCTTGACTAGAGGGGGGGCAATATGCGCAATTTACTCGGTTTTGGATCTCGTTGTTGGAAGGCTCTGTCACCTAAAAATTTTATTTGTTAGTAATAATCCAATATAATTGTTAATAAGGAGATTTTCTCTCGGAATATAAAAAGAAAACAAGTAAAATCAGACAACTTTAGAACTGTCAAATAAATAGATAGATAACGAGTACATAAATGATACTGTAATTTATTTTGTAATTTATCATTTTACTGTAATTTATTTTGTAATTTATCATTTTTTAACGGGAGGAATAACAACGCTCTTAAGCATCCCGAGGTGCATATTTTTTTTGGGCGTCCAGATTTTGGGCAAGAACAGTCTCTTCAATCAATTTCTCTGCCGGAGATTACGCCGGTTTACAAGATTGGCTACGGCACCGATGCCGTGATCGGAATCAAAAATCTCAAGGATCTACTTGTTATTTGTATCCCTACCTAAAATCATGTACCATTTCCATCGTCGATTTTCAATATTTCCTCGATCCGCTTTTCATCCGATCTGAAAAACTATATCTAAATTAATCCTATCAATTCACAAAGGTCTGCCATTATTTATTATTTTAATTGCAATTTCAATTTCAATTTCAATTTCAATTTCTTGATGTGTTATATATGTGTATATGGTTTGTATTATCAAATCAAATAATTTATCATAAAATAACCTAATTTACATTTGAACTTTGATAGAAAGTTCTAGAAATGTATAATATTTCGTAGTACATATAAATGTATGTGATTGGCTTATATTTCAGTTAGGTATTGAGTTCGCATTTCATAATATTTAACTACTTCCCTTAGACTTGTAGTAACTGAAGCTCTGAGCTCAGATTTGTACATATTTTTTTATTTATAAGAAATTAACAAAAGCCAGCCTAAAGTTACAATTTTTATTATCTGGTTTTATTGTTTGATTTTGTCACTGATAATTTTTTATATGAATCCAGGGGAAGTTTTGAAATTGGTATGATAAACCATCAAGATGTCATTCAAAGGTATTGTGCAAGAATTAAGGGAGATGAGAGATGGAATTGGGAGCATATCAAGAAGAGGGATTGAAGGGCGACATTGGCGAAATCGCACTAGATCACATATTGCTCCTGATGTAGCTTCTTCAGAATTGATTGATCAAGGTCAATGGGCAAATTTACCGCCTGAATTATTATTGGATATCATTCATAGGGTCGAGGAGAGTCAGACTTCATGGCCCGCAAGAACGGTTGTTGTTTATTGTGCGTCCGTTTGCAAGTCGTGGAGAGATATTACTAAGGAGATTGTTAAAACTCCAGAAGAATGTGGGAGGTTAACGTTTCCAATCTCGTTGAAGCAGGTTAGATTTTGATAACTGATGTTGTGAAACTGTTAGTTTTGTGTTTTAAGTTGAAGTGTAAGTGAGTTTTTAGTTATGTTTTGTATGATAATAGCCGGGTCCACGAGATTCTCCAATTCAGTGTTACATAAGAAGAGATAGAGCAAGTTCTACACACCGATTGTATTTTGGACTTACCCCATGTAAGTTATGTTGCTGCACCCTTTTGTTGGTGTTGAATTTGCATCATTGTTTTGTGATATGTAGACTGTTACTTAAAATTTACCTGAAAGTTCTCATTGATGCTTTTGCTATTCAAGTATTTCTTTCAAGTTTCGTGTCATTGGCGACTTTGACTAATTTGTCTTCAAGGTACAATCGTGCAAAGATATATTCAAGAAAAAAAGTAGGCTTTTTGGTAGGGCTAACTTATTTCAAGCTTTCTTTTGCTTTGCATCATATTGTTTTGAGATTGCACTTTGCATATGAAAAGGGTATGTGGCTTGCATTATTTTCCACAGTTTTCAATGCTTCATGTAACGGGTTCATTATTTTATTTCTCCTTGCAAATGAAATCCTTTGATTTAATATCTCTGTTTTGGGAACTGTAAGTTGAAAATGATAGATAGTCCAAAGAAAATCGAGTTTGGCTTAGCTGTATGAAGCCCTTTTTACAGGGTCTGGTTTATCTTGTGATGCAAGTTGGTGTAAATGATGCATCTATATTCTAGTCCGAAGGTGTATGATTGATTTGTTATGCTCTGTAAAACAAAAAGAAGTTTGCAACAAAAAGATGTTTGCAGTAGTGCAGTCACATATCCTTATAATACTTCAATTACTTAGAAAAGATATGGTTTACTTGATTTCGTTTTGTCTCATTCAGCTATTTTTTACACTAACTAGTGTAATGATTAACAGCTGAGGATGAAAACGATAAGCTACTTTTGGTAGCCAAGAAAATCAGAAAGGCAACAAGTACAGAATTTGCTATCTCTTTGGTTCCAGATGATTTCTCACGAGCTAGCTCTACGTATGTTGGCAAACTAAGGCAAGTTTCAAACTCTGTATATATATCTATATTATGTACTACGTATCCAAGTAACATTAGAGTATGAAAATGAGTGCATCAGACAGGCTCTGTAATGGGACGTTTTGTCCCTGGCTGAAATGGGTCAGATTGAGTTAACCGGCAAGTAGTTTGTTTGTTCCTCTTTTATTTTGTTCATTATCGTGTGATTATGATTACTAAATTTTTTAGTTGCAGTAGTAAATCTGAATGTCCAAATCTAATGATTTGGTAGACTTCATGCATTGAAAATAGATGTGGGGAGACTTCCAACCTATTTGATCCATTTGACCTGTTTCACTTCCATCTTATTTTTTAGTTGACTTATTACACCCGTTTGAGAATAGAACACACCACAATAGACTTGTCAATAAGTTAAAACTTTAGTTGTTAATCGTTTCTTTTTTATTTTCTTTCTAATTTTGTTCATTTTAAACAGGTCTAATTTTCTTGGAACCAAGTTTACCATATACGACAGCCAAGTTCCAGGTGATGCACCTCTTCAAACTAATAACACCCGTTCTAGTCAAAGGTTTCAAAAGAAACAAGTATCTCCTAAACTACCAGCTTGTAGCTACAGTATAGCAACCGTCTCATACGAACTCAACGTCCTACGCACACGAGGCCCCCGAAGAATGAACTGTATCATGCATTCTATACCCATCTCCTCAATTCAACAAGGGGGCAAGGCCCCCACTCCAAAATCATTTCCATATTCCTTCGACGACAACCACTCACTTTCACATTCTGTAACCGCCAAAGATTCGAGCTTTTTGCGTTCGGCTTCGTCTCTATCGGGGCCCGTTTGTGTTGACCCGTTGATGCTTAAAAACAAAGCCTCGAGATGGCACGAGCAGTTACAATGCTGGTGTTTGAATTTCAAAGGACGTGTAACTGTAGCATCTGTGAAAAATTTCCAGCTTGTAGCTTCTGTTGAACCATCTCATAATGTGTCGGTTGCAGAGCAAGATAGAGTGATCTTGCAATTTGGGAAGATTGGTAAGGATATTTTCACGATGGATTATCGGTACCCTCTTTCTGCTTACCAAGCTTTTGCGATTTGTCTAAGTAGCTTTGACACAAAACCGGCATGCGAGTGACATCATCGATCATGCAGGTCAGGTCATCTCGTTTGGTTACCACACATAATTATTGAAATGCATGTTCTGTATGTGCGGTAGATTGTTTAGTGCGTTGGTATATGTTATGAGCTTTGATAATAGTAGCAGCACAACCAGATAATTTCTCATGTAGCTTCTCTATTTGCAAAGATATGTGTTTTGCTATTTTTTAACTACGTTGAATCATGGTTGCAAACTACTTTCGTTGCGTCCGTTGCGATGATCGTTGTGGCGTTTTGATGGCTCGCCCGTCTTGACCCAGTCTCGGCATCTAATAAGTCGGTCAACGGTTAAAAATCGGGTCAAAGTGGGAAAGGTTGGGTCCACGCCGATCAAAAGTCAATAATTCGGTTAAAATTGATCAAGTCAGTGAAATCTATCTGAATTGACGTAGTTTAGTGTTAATTTTTCATATTATATTAGCGATAATAGTGATATAGGTACAAGTTGGTCAACGAAAGTTTTTTGGCTTTAAAATGTGTGTGTGTGTGTAAAAAGTCAACGTCATTTAACGTCCGTCTCGACCTTTCAAGGTGTCAACCGTCTAAATCCCGTCTCGCGTCTTTTTTAACCTTGCTTTGAATGGAGTCTATTTCTGTTCATAAAGTATGCAAAATCATGTACAAGTTGATATACTAGGTACCCTTTAAGAATCAACTTCAAGTTACTAAAAGCAAGAACGATCGTTGATTGTATCATAGTAAATACTATCAACGGTTCAAACCATATACAAAAATCTTTTGTCAAAACATGACAAATTGCATCAAACTGTATGAAATAGTTCAAAAAAGTTACTTAGTGGACATTGCTTTTGACGAATATAACTTTGGATATGTATATAGATTCCAAATATCGGAAAGATTTGAAAGAAATTCAAATAATAATGAATCAACTTTGAAATTTACAAGACAATTTAACTTGGTTTTATCATACAACTCTTAAATCACATAAAATAAAAAAAAAATAAAAAAAAATAAAAAAAAAACAAATTTTTTTTGACAAAAAAATCTAAAAACTTGTATAACAAAATGTTTTTTTTTTTTTGGTGAAGGGTTAACCCGATAAATTTTTATTAAACAATAATAAAAGAATAGAATACAGAGAAGCACAACTGTTTTAAGAGAGACTTAAAGCGCAGCGAAACAACTTAGTCAAAAAGGCAAACAAACAAACAAACTCTAGAGACATAAAACTAATCTAACTTCCAAGTAATTTGAAACAACTTGATTTTGTGGGACTCCTTGAACCGAACTGACATTAACTTCAATCGAACCGTAGTATAGATGTCTTCGAACAAAACTGTAGCCTACCGTTTCTTCTGCGAAAATAACCTCGAATTTCTTTCTTGCCAAATGAAGTAAACTGATGCAGCAAACATTAGTTTTGAGACCAAAACAGTAGCACTATTCTTCGCTGGCAACCTTGAGATATAACTCGAAACATCAGACCATTTATAACTGCTCAAACCTGGGACATAAGACTGAACCAGCTGCCATACATTTTTGGAGAAGTTGCACTCGAAAAACAAGTGGTCGTGAGAATCAGTGCACTCCATACATAACGAGCAGGTGAGCTGTTGCCCTTGACTAACTTCCCAATTGTTTAGTTTGTCTTGAGTTTTCATTTTTTGCTTCATGAGCAACCAAATGATAAGTGCATGTCTTAGAATGCTATTTGAAAACCACACCAAGTCAAACCAAGCCACAAGATTACCTGTAGGTCATACATTACCCACACTAAAAATTGAAACATTACCATCTATCCCTTTCCATTGTATACGATCATAAGAATCTGTTAGTGTAGGAACATAAACATATTGAAGCACCGGGTATTTAACATACCAATAAGCAGGCCAAGTCCAACAATTCAAGACTATCAAATCTTTAACTTTAGCATATGCACTAAACATTGCAGCATTGATATCACGCCACAACACAATCTTTATTAACGGACCGCTGAACACCAATTATCAAACCAAGCGGGAGTCGTTGAGCCATCTCCAACATTGTAGAACACATATTTATGCACAATATGTCTACAATTATCTTTCTCCAACTCCAACTAGCATCCCGTTTAATAAGCACATCTCAAAAAGACTCATCTCTAAGATGGTACGCATGAATCCATTTGACCCACAAAGATTCCTTATGGGTAACGATACTCCAAATATGTTTAGTCATGAGAGCCACGTTCCAATATTTTAACCTCTTGATACCAAGACCACCTTCTTCTTTCGGAAGACAAATGTCATCCCATTTCACCTTCGTCTTCCCTTTTCTCATATCACCTTGGCACCAAAGGAAACCGCGCTCGATATCATTAATAATCGCATCCGGAAGTATGAAAACGGACGCCCAATAAACATGCATGGAAGTAAGAACCGATATTATAAGTTGAACTCTCCCAGCAAAAGAGAGAAACTTATTCTTCCAATCCTTAATTTACCGTTTCACCCTCTCAACAAGAATCTTGCAATCACTATATAACATTAGGTAAGTTCCATCAAAGATGAAACCTCTAGAAACTTACAAACTGAGAACAACAAAGGAGCTCAACAAAACAACAAACCAACCAAGACCAAAGCACCGACCATCAAAACACGATTACAAGACGACAAAACCTCAACACCTAAAACGACCAAACACACCCAAAAAAGGGTTTCCAATCTGACCTACGAAAACCTTAGCGGAAAAGATTTGAAACCATCTAAACATAACAAGACAACGACAAACAGCCAACAAATAACTAAGCATCCTTAACAAAAATGGAGAAGGTATCCATTTCTTCATCATGAGTCAGCCATCTTTTCTTTTGTTTCTTGCCCATAAACAAAGCTTTAGGAGCGACGTTCGCACCAACACGGGTACCTTCAACCTTCTCGACCCCCATTTGCTCCATCATCTCAACACAAGCTGCGAAACGGCGAGTCGAATCCGAAGAGGAATTCAAATTACTTGTATCATCGGTTAAAGGTTTCTTGCCATTCGTTTTATTTAATTTCGATGCATCAATTGCAAAATCAACCAAAGGTGATTGCCCCGTATCCGATGAAGACCCGATATGCCCAATTTGAACCGAAGAATCAACGACCACTTGAACATCAACTAAATTATTGTTGGATGGTGGTCAAGCCCACAATGTTATATGTTGACTCAATTTCAACTTGCTTTCACACTAGAATGATGACTAGATACATGCATGACAACTATTATCTTACAAGCTCTAGAAGGTCAACTATGTTATGAGTTGGATTTTAGAAGCCAAATTCAAATTGTATACATATTGGTATTGCAAGCCAAATTCAACTTGTATACAAATTGGTAGCCACTTTGTACATCTATAAAAGGAGATGAAGATTGCTTCATTTGAAGATCATCCCATACTTGAAAAAGTTTAATTAACTCTTGTAAAAGTAGTATAGAGAAAAGAGTGAGGTATAGAATTGTTAATCAAAATTCTATACGAGTGAGTTAAGAGGGAAGTGTTATAATCTAGTGAGCGGTCTAAATTCGTTGTTAGTATTTTAGATCCTAGATTGAGTGATACACTGTAACCTCGAGTTTGTCATATTTGCTAATAAAATCTTTCCCTGCTTCCGCCCGTGGACTAGGCCTCAAGCCGAACCACGTAAAATCTTGTGTCTTTATTTATTGCTTAATTGTTCTATTAATTTCCCGGGTCTTGAAAGTGCGCTAAATCACAACAAACTGGTATCAGAGCTATAGTTGTGATTAAATATACAAGATGACAATAATAAGGTCCGACGTAGAGAAATTTAATGGCCAGAACAATTTTGGTCTTTGGCGAATGAAGATGCGGGCTCTATTGAGCCAACAAGGTTATTTGTTAGCTTTGAAAGGGAGAGAATCTCTACCCGAAAAGTTGACAGATGAAGAGAAGGATGAACTTCTGGAAAAGGCACACGGCATGATTATTCTAAATCTTGCCGATTGTGTGCTTAGAGAAGTTGCGGCAGAAACCACACCGGCTGGACTTTGGAAACAGCTAGAAACTCTATATATGACTAAGAGTCTCACAAACCGGTTGTATATGAAACAACGGTTGTATACTCTTCGGATGAAAGAAGGTTCATTAAATGATCACATCGATGAGTTCAATAAAATAATTTTGGACTTGAATAATATTGGTGTGAAAATTGATGATGAAGATCAATCGTTAATTTTCTTATGTTCCTTGCCAAAATCGTACGAGCATTTGGTTACAACTCTACTATATAGTAGAAAAACTATTTCCATGGAGGATGTCAAATCTACCTTAAACTCTAGCGAGTTAAGGAAGAAATCCTCGGCGGATTATGTGGAAGAAAGTGCGGAAGGTTTGGTGGCGAGAGGAAGACGTAACGATAGAGCATCAAGTAGTAACAAGGGTCGTTCTAGATCAAAAACAATATCTAGAAAGATCAAGTGTTACAATTGTCACAAGGAAGGTCACATGCGTAGAGACTGTCCAGACTTAAAAGGAAAGAGAGAGATTTGGAATGCAACGGGAGCCGATAAAGTTGCCGCGATTGCAGAAAATGATTCTGATGGCGCAAATTTTCTTAGTGTTATCGATAGCCGCTCAGTTGACGAGTGGATTCTTGATTCGGGTTGTTCTTATCATATGTGTCCTATTAGGGATTGGTTTGCCACCTATCGAAAAATAAATGGTGGTAAAGTCCTTATGGGAAATGATGTAGCTTGTAAGGTTGTTGGCATAGGAACAATCCAAATCAAGATGTATGATGGCACGGTGAGGACTTTGACAGAAGTCAGGCATGTTCCAGAATTGAAGAAGAATCTTATTTCCTTGGGTACTCTGGAATCCATCGGTTGCGAGTATCGAGCTCGAGGTGGAGTATTAAAAGTCTCTAGAGGTGCACTTGTTGTGATGAAAGGTGAAAGGTTCAACGGCCTTTACTTGTTAAAGGGTAACACGGTCACTGGTACGGCTGGAGTTTCTTCATCAGATAAAGATGTAGATACCACCAAGTTATGGCACATGCGCCTTGGGCACATGAGCGAGAGAGGAATGATGGAACTTAGTAAACGAGGTTTGTTGTGTGGCCAGAATATCGGAAAATTAGAATTCTGCGAGCACTGTGTATTCGGCAAACAGAGCCGAATAAAGTTTGGCACAGCCGTTCATAGGACAAAAGGTACTTTGGATTATATCCATTCAGATCTTTGGGGTCCATCTCCTGTTCCTTCAAAAGGTGGTGCGAGATACATGTTAACTTTTATTGATGACTATTCGAGAAGAGTGTGGGTTTATATCCTTAAACGTAAGGATGAAGTCTTTGTCAATTTCAAGCAATGGAAGATGATGATAGAGAAGCAGACTGGAAAGTTCATCAAGCGCTTGAGAACTGACAATGGACTGGAATTCTGCAAAGGCGAATTCAATGAGTTCTGCAAGAACGAAGGCATTGTGAGACACCACACAGTGCGGTTTACACCACAACAGAATGGCGTTGCAGAACGATTGAATAGAACGCTCCTTGAGAGAGCGAGGTGTATCTCTCAAATGCAAAATTACCAAATATATTTTGGGCTGAAGCTGTCAACACAGCTTGTTATTTGGTAAATCGGTCTCCATCAACAGCAATTGATTGTCAAACTCCTTTGGAGAAATGGTCAGGTTCCCCTGCAAGTTACAGTGATTTGAAGATATTTGGTTGTCCTGCTTATGCTCATGTGAAAGATGGTAAACTTGAGCCGAGGGCCAAAAGATGCATATTTCTAGGGTATGCAGATGGGGTGAAGGGTTATAGATTGTGGTGTCCTGATGGTAAATCATCCCTATTTCTTATCAGCAGGGATGTGACATTTGACGAGTCTGCTATGTTGAAAAAGACAGAGAAAGAACAAGTAGTTGCTGGAATAGATCGTGAAGTTAAGGAGCAGGTGGAGCAAGAAATAGATGTTCCACAAGAAGTAGTACAAGATACTCCTGTCGAGCCCGTTGTAGAAGATGTACATGACTTTGGTGTTGATCATATGACACCAGAAGATCATTCAGATGAGCAACATGATCTACAGAATTATAATCTAGCAAGAGATAGAGAACGACGAGCTATAAGACCACCACAACGGTTTGGGCATGAAGATTTAGTAGCTTATGCTCTGAGCATGGCAGAAGATATAGAGGTCCAAGAACCTGCTACATATCGTGAAGCTATTGGCTGTCCAGAATCTGCAAAGTGGTCTGTAGCTATGAATGAAGAGATGGAGTCTCTTTATAAGAATCATACATGGGAGCTGGTGAAACTGCCAAAAGGTCAGAAGATTGTTGGATGCAAATGGATCTTCAAAAAGAAGGACGGAATTCCGGGTGTAGAAGATGAAAGGTTCAAAGCACGCCTTGTAGCAAAAGGCTTTACTCAGAGAGAGGGAGTTGACTTTAATGAAGTTTTCTCACCGGTCGTAAAGCATACCTCTATCCGCGTGTTACTTGCCATGGTTGCTTTACTTGATATGGAGTTGCAGCAATTAGATGTCAAGACGGCATTCTTACATGGTGAGTTGGAGGAACGGATCTTTATGCGCCAGCCAGAAGGATTTGTTGTCCAAGGAAAGGAAGATTATGCATGTTTGTTGAAAAAGTCATTATATGGCTTGAAGCAATCACCTCGACAATGGTATAAGAGGTTTGACGTATTCATGACTAGTAAATGTTACTCGCGGAGTAATTATGATAGTTGTGTATATCACAAGAAGCTTCCCGATGGCTCGTATGTTTATTTGCTATTATATGTGGATGATATGTTGATTGCTTCGAAAAACATGTCAGAGATCGATCAGTTAAAATCTCAACTCAAAACTGAGTTTGTGATGAAAGATTTGGGTGCAACTAAGAAGATATTGGGAATGGAGATTATCAGAGATAGACGTGAAGGAAAATTGTATTTGTCACAAAAGAAATATATTGAGAAGGTTCTTCAGCGTTTTGGGATGGATAACTCCAAACCGGTTAGTGCTCCACTTGCTGCACATTTCAAACTTTCATCGGCGTTGTCACCGGAAACTGAGGAGGAGGTGGAGCATATGTCACATGTTCCATATGCTAGTGCTGTGGGTAGCCTCATGTATGCTATGGTATGTACTAGACCGGATATTGCACAGGCGGTAAGCGTGGTGAGCAGATATATGGATCGTCCAGGGAAAGCTCATTGGCAAGCGGTGCAATGGATTCTTCGGTACCTTAAAGGGACAACCGATATTGGCTTAGTATTTGATAGCGGTGGTAATACTAATGTTACCGGATACGTTGATTCAGACTATGCTGGTGATTTGGATCAGAGAAGGTCTCAGACTGGGTATGTTTTTACTCTCGGAAGATGTGTTGTTAGTTGGAAAGCAACATTACAATCGACTGTTGCTTTGTCCACAACTGAAGCAGAATACATGGCTATGACAGAGGGTGTGAAAGAAGCAAAGTGGCTGAGGGGTTTGATTAGTGATCTTGGTATACGACAAGATCAAACTATTGTGCATTGTGATAATCAGAGTGCGATACATTTGACTAAAAATCAAATGTATCATGAAAGAACCAAGCACATAGACATAAGGTATCACTTTATTCGCGAAGTAATACCTAAAGGGGTTATAATTGTGAGAAAGATTAGTACATCAGATAATCCAGCAGATATGTTGACGAAGGTAGTTACTACAATCAAATTCAAACATTGCTTGGACTTGGTTGGCATTCGCGGTATTCAAAAGTGATGAGCCCTCAGGGGATGGAAGGAAGCAGAGATTGAGAGAGGATAGCAAAGGCGTGGAATGTTCGTCAAGGTGGAGATTTGTTGGATGGTAGTCAAGCCCACAATGTTATATGTTGACTCAATTCCAACTTGCTTTCACACTAGAATGATGACTAGATACATGCATGACAACTATTATCTTACAAGCTCTAGAAGGTCAACTATGTTATGAGTTGAATTTTAGAAGCCAAATTCAAATTGTATACATATTGGTATTGCAAGCCAAATTCAACTTGTATACAAATTGGTAGCCACTTTGTACATCTATAAAAGGAGATGAAGATTGCTTCATTTGAAGATCATCCCATACTTGAAAGAGTTTAATTAACTCTTGTAAAAGTAGTATAGAGAAAAGAGTGAGGTATAGAATTGTTAATCAAAATTCTATACGAGTGAGTTAAGAGGGAAGTGTTATAATCTAGTGAGCGGTCTAAATTCGTTGTTAGTATTTTAGATCCTAGATTGAGTGATACACTGTAACCTCGAGTTTGTCATATTTGCTAATAAAATCCTTCCCTGCTTCCACCCGTGGACTAGGCCTCAAGCCCAACCACGTAAAATCTTGTGTCTTTATTTATTGCTTAATTGTTCTATTAATTTCCCGGGTCTTGAAAGTGCGCTAAATCACAACAATTATCATCTTTCTCCGGCACAATTAAAGGTACGCTTTCAATCAACATATATGTATATAAAGGCCTCGAGTCCACTTGTTTTGAAGCACTAGGCTCATTTTTATTCATAGGAATGGGAGGCACCGAAACACATGCCATCTCACAGTCCTAATTAACAAGAGTTTTACTATATAAAACCACCAATGCTATGCATGAAAATGCATATTATTATTACTGTTACTATCACACATGAAGAATGGAATAATAAAAGATGTAGAACTCGATCCTTCTCTGCTACACCAAATGTAAAAGCGTTTGCTGTTCTGCATATAAGAAACATTGTCCATACTAATAAAAAAAAGAAACACCGTTTAATTAGGGTATCACAATTTTACGGACACTATTCAATAAATAAAAGTAGGTTCTTTATATACGAATTTTTCATAGATAATAATAGTTCAATAATACTAATAAAGTCATAACTACTAGGTATGTAAAGTCCCCGGGCCGGATGGTATTTCTTTCCGATTCATTAAACATTTTTGGGAATTACTAGAGTTTGATTTTTGTAGGGACATTCGAAGTTTTTTCCCCCTTCATGTTCCATGCCTCGTGGTGCAAATTCAGCTTTCTTTTCCCTTATTCCGAAGATTCATAATCCATTGTTGATTACTGATTTCCGTCCTATATCTTTGGTTGGTTGTTTTTATAAAACAATCACTAAGATCCTCACGAATCGCCTACAAAGTATCATCGATAAAATTATTAGTCCGGTTCAAACGGCGTTCATTGCCGGACGACAGATTCTTGATGGCCCGCTTATGTTAAGTGAGATCATCGATTGGTACAAAAGAAAACATAATAAGATGCTCATGTTTAAAGTCGATTTTGAGAAGGCATATGACTCGGTTAATTGGGAGTATCTTTTATCTATGTTATCGATTTTGGGGTTTGGCGACAAGTGGTGTTCTTGGATCAGGGGTTGCCTTTTTTCAGCTCGCACGTCTGTCCTTGTCAATGGCTCTCTGACACGTGAATTTCCCTTGAAACGGGGATTGAGACAAGGTGATCTTCTTAGCCCCTTTCTTTTTATTATTGTCATGGAAGGCCTTCATTTAGCTTTTAAGCAAGCCATGGAAAGAAATTTTATCCGTGGGATTAAAGTGGGTACGGAGAATATAAATCTTTCTCATTTTATCTATGCGGATGATGTTATTATATTCTCGGATTGGAACGCGTGTGAATTAAGGCGTATTCTTCTTATTTTAGAAGTGTTTTATATGGCCCAGGGCTTGAAACTCAATATTAATAAGTCTCATGTTTTCGGTATCGGGGTGGATCAAGAGGAGGTAGAATCATTGGCGAGTTCAACCGGCACTCGTGTTGGTTCTTTTCCTACTTCCTACTTGGGAATTCCTATTGGTTCGAAAATGAAAATTGTGTCGAATTGGAATTCTTTATGCGAGAAGTTTCAAGCTAAACTTTCGACATGGAAGGCGAGTCGTATCTCGGTAGGAGGTAGATTGACTCTTATTAAATCCGTTTTGGGGAGTTTAGGGATTTATTGGTTTTCTATCTTTAAATGTCCCGAAACTGTTCTCAAACGCCTTGAATCGATAAGAGCTATTTTCTTTTGGAGTGGAAATAATTTAAACAATGTCATTGAAACGATCCCAATCCGTTTACCAAAAAAGAAGCACATTTTTTTTTGTTAGGTCCATTAAAGCATTCATAATACATGACATTTCAAACTCTGTTTCAACCAAAAACATAATATCATAACGATACGTTTAACAATTTAAAATGACCCTTGGTACACGAATGAGACATTACATAAGCATATGTAATAATGACCCAATCACACAAAATACGGGTTAAGACTCAATAACCCAACCCGATACCAAGAGCATAATCCCGGGGACTACCAAATCCCCCAATCCGCGTTCGAATATCCAAAAGCTAATCATCCAAGCTTAAGCAATGTCTATCAATCCTAGTCTAGCAACTAGGTAACTCCGCATCAACAATACCTATAAAAAGGTAAACAACGAGAGGGGTAAGCATAAAGCTTAGTTAATGCAATAATTATACATATACATATATAATTTACTTACTTGCAAACACTTACACAATTACCGCATACATGCTAGCAATCTAATTAGCATACCATCACAAAGTATAAGGCTAATAATCTCCAATACCACAAGCTAGCATAAAAAATAGCATATTTTCATCATAATATAAAATGATATATTACAACACACACCCAATATGGTTAACCATGCGCGCGTCATGGTGCTACTGGTTCCATGGTTCACACCATACGTTGTCATGATGCTACCGGCTCCGTGGTTCACATCACAACTCGAGTCATATTCTTGTTGAGGCGCTACCGGCTCCGTGGTTCACACCTCAACACTCGTGCTATAGTGCTACCGGCTCCGTGGTTCACACTACAACACACGTACCTTAGTGCTACTGGCTCCGTGGTTCACACTACAATACACATACCATGATGCTACCGGCTCCGTGGTTCACATCATAGCACACTCGCACATACTATGGCACTTCCGACTCCGTGGATCATGCCATAACATACAAATAAATACACTATATACATACACGTATAATTATTCCACAAACCTTGGAATGCCCGCACAAGTTGTGTATTATGATCCCGTCCTCATATCCGAGCAAATAGTTACCTATATCGCACATAGGCACAATATACATATAAATATACATTCTCTAAAAGAGAATCCGACACAATTATCCCTTAGCCGAGGGATCACACCTTGCTCGCCAAACCCTCCCATTTAACACCTAATGGACACAAACCAATTACCACTTCGGGTGGTAATTCAAACCCAATCTGCAACGTACAATTTAACTCAAATTATACTTAACACCAATTAGACCAACCTAGGTCCCGACACTAGGTTACTACTTAGGTAGTGACCATTTCAAACGCCATTTACACCAAAACCCCAACACGTGCAATATTGATCCATTTTGCGTTTGACCACATTTGACTTATGTTAAAAATATCATTTTAACCCAAAATCACTTTCCACGATTACTTTCATTCAAAAACGTCATTTAACACTTAAAAAAAGTATTTAACATCCATTTGACCCAAAATTAGTGTCATTACCAAATTCGACCCAATCAAAGTCAACACATTTTGACATAAGTCCCAAAATCACTAACGACTAGTGAGTATATTTCCAAAACACTAATTATCACCTAAACCAAGTATTTACATACTTGATTCACCAAAAATCAAGAACACTTGACCCATTTCAACACAAAACCCATTTGACCTAAATTAGGGTTTACACCAAAAATCAAGTCAACACAACACCAAAATCGCTAGTACACACAAGTGTTCTAAGGTTTAAACCAACACATGCAAGACCCAAACTTATAAATTCATCAATCAAAACCCTAGGTCACCAATTTGGGTTTACTTACATGAATCTTACCCAAAACCCCCAAAATCACAAGAAGTAGGTTCTACAACTCATCACTAACATAAACCCTAACCCAAACAAGAATCAAACAATGAAAATTGGAGTTAGAAGTTACCACCACTATCAAAATGTAGCTAGGAACGAGATGAACAACTTTAACACTAGCACTTTGGTGAGATTTCCACTTCTTCTTCTCCAAATCAAGCTTTCTCACTCTAAAAGTCACCCTCTCTCTCTAAAATAAGATGGCAGTGTTTTGTGTGGGTGAAAATGAGTCTTGAAAGAGCCTTGGATCAGTTTTGATGATCCCAAACCGATCCCAAAGTGAAAAGACACTAATGCCCCCAATTTAAATTCAAAAACGAGTTCAAAATGGTCATTCAACACTTCTGTCGCATTTCGCGACTACCTGTCGCGTTTTACGACACCCCAAACGCGATACACCTGACCAAATCGCGACGAATTGAGCAGAACCAGGTTTTTAAGGCTGTCGCATTTTGACCATGTTTGTCGTGTTCCGCGACCTACCAGGACGCGACACATGTGCTCCAAACGCGATACCTGCAGCTCTTCAACCAAATTTCAGTTTCCAGCTTCAATTTAAAAGTTCAGGGACTGAGGTTGACAGATTTGAATTCTGATGTAAATTCTGAAAATGCACAAGTGTTAGGTTGACTTTTAGTGGCGCTTTCTGGTGCACACATTTACTGACACTTTCAGGAACATTTTCTGATGCCCAAAATTCAGGGTGTTACAACTCTCCCCCACGTAAATTGGGTCACGTCCCCGTGATCTCCGTCACTTAGCCAACCGGACTCACACCCAATGGTCCTCCGACATACCTCCAAACTCGATGTCTATAACGTTTTCCATTAACTCGATGTCTTCCCACACGCTAACAATCACTAGCGTGCATTACCGCAAAAAACTATATTTCACACGCTCAAAGTCCCTAATTCCCACTTAGGAAATACAGAAAAACACCATATTCCCCCTTCAAGTTCTCCCGGGCTACAACCAGTAACGAGCTATGTCCATAACTACTAGGTCCATTACGCCGTGAACCAAGTCTTTGCATTAATCTAAATCGAGAGGAATTCATGTCTTGTTAAAACTTCTTACTTCATCGGTTCATAAACACATCACTCTACTGGTCAATCACGAATGTTCTCCGAATCAAGAACCAACTTCCCCCGTCTCCACCACCGGGTCATTCCTTCAACGAAGAAATTTCGGTATCACCAACTAACCACACTAGGATACAACTTTCCCATCAATTGGTTCTTACACGACCATCCATCACTGGATTAACCCAGGACGGCAATAATACACAACGATCTAGTTAAAACATCAACACTCGACGCAGGGTTTCTCCTCTAAATCCTACCACATGACCACAAAAGACGGCTTCCTAGTACTAGCATGGAGACTATTCATATACTAGAATCCTATCAACAGCGAATTATCATCAAAACAAATTCGCAATTCGTCACACGACCCACAAATATATTCACCAATGCCGGGTGAATCCTCCTACCTAGACCGTCCGTTAAGGATGGCCTCGACATTTCGATGCAACCAACGGGTCACATCACTAAGGAATACACCCTCGCAAACAAACAACATCCGCGTGTCTCTATGTGAGACAATCAGAACCGGCACTCCCTGCCTCACAATCATCCATAAAGTGGAATAATCCACTCACAATTTCCATAATCACGTTTCCCGACAGGGAAAATACAGTATCCACTACATGTCGAACTCGCACTCACTCAACAGTACTATCCGAGTTTCACACCAACCCAAATTTACATCACGAGAGTGTGATGACCCGGAAATTTCTGACTAAATTTAAACTTAATCTATATATGATTTCGATACGATAAGCAAAGTATGTAATGTTGAGTCTAGAAAAATTTTAGAACGATGTTCATATATTCAATTGACCTTCGACTGCTCTCGACGATTCACGAACAATTAATTGTAAATAAATACGTGTGTATGTATATATAAATAATAATTCAAAATATAATTTGAAGTATTATATGTTGTTGTTATTAAAAGTTAATAAAATAAAAATAGGATATTATAATAATTATTATTCAAAATATATCTCTATATATAAATAAAGTATATTAAAAATAAATATTAAATGATTGTAATACTCGTTTGATGTTCCGATTGATATTAAGCATGTTAAACTCAAACTTATATTATTTTAAAATAAACAGTTAGCCGAAAATGAGTTTTATAAATTATAGGCTTATTAAAAATGTATTTAGGAACTAATTGTTGAATTTTAAAACTTTTTATATTTTACTTGGGGTTCGGAGTGAATAATTAATGTAATTTTTTTTATTAATAGTTAATGACTGAATTTTTTACCATAATGACCAAAATAAATAAATATTTTTAATTTAAAAATTTGGGATTTTTCCGAGGACTCTTATCCGCCACTGATTTAACAATGAGGTACGATTTAGCAGTCCGCCTGTCGGCAGAGAAAAATCAAACAAAGTTCACATGGTGCTTTACTGCTTTTTAAAGTTTCAACCACTCTTTTTGCACGAATCCTTTCCTTCTCTTCATATTACTATTGTGATTATATTATTATTATTATTAATTATTAAATTATTAATTTAAGATATATATTTACGTATATGAGATGCATACATTGCAAACCCATCTTATTTTTCCTCTTCTTCAATCTATCTATTACCACTACCACTTTACACAAACACACATATGATAGAAAACACTCAAATCTCACCTCTCCATCAACCAACCTCCGGCCACCTTCTATCCCCGACACCACCATGTACAACCACCAACAACCGCAGCACCATCACTCTCACCACCTCATGAAAACCACATAATCACCACCATCTTTAGAAACCTCACCACCATCATCGCAAGTTAAATGATGCAATAGATTTCTGTTCCTTCGACAACCCACCATCACAATTTCACTTTCATAACCACCATCTGCAAACCATATTGTTTCTTATATTTCCTTCTGCTTTTGTCAAGCATCAAACATAACCACCACCTTCACTCCATGACCATCGCACCTGCAATCACCAAGGTTATGTTTCAGTTTTCTGTTTCGAACATCACACAAACTCGTTTAATGGTATTTATTTACTTTATCTTCTATCTGATACCGTTTAAAACATTACCCAACATCATCTTAAATCATCAATATTATTCGCTGTTATATATTTCTCCACGATGAACTAATCAAACATCAAAACCCATAATCATCACGTCTTCTTTTTCCTTCATTCGAAGGTATAACCTACGATCATACAAACCACCACAACCATCAAAACAAACCACAAACACCGGGATCCATTTCTACTCCTCCAACCTATTTAATCACCACCATCATGTGCCATCTTAACACCATCTCCAACCCACTTCTTATGTTTAGTTTTCTACTTTCTAGTTCCTTTTGAACACAACTCAACCAAGAATTATTATATGCTTTTGTTTCCCTTCTGTTTTCTTCTTATCTCGAACAAACAGTGAACCAAAACTCATACCATAATCAATTACAACAGTTATTAAAGTTGTTTCTGCCGCTGTGAAATTCCTTTCTATGTTCTAATGTTTAAGATAATGAAACACCGTAAACTATCACTGTTATAACTGTGTTACCTCTTCTGTTTTTCTGTCGTGAGTAGCCAAACCTGCTGCTACGAATACTTTTGTGCAGTCTTCCTGCTGCCATCTTCTTTCTGTTTCTATTACTATTTTAAACAAAGAGGGAGAATGTTGATGACTCTTTATTAATGACAATAAAAGGATCATTGAGCTGTAAACTAAATAATGCTTTTGAATATTTAATTATACAAAGTATTATGGAGAAATTGATGGTATTGTGTCAGTTATGATTAAAGTATGGAAAATGACATGATAGCGGTTTTATATATATAAAAAAAATCAGATAAAGAAAAAGGGAAACCAAGGAATCCCACTAAACTAACGAGCTGGCTGTTGTAATTCGTTCTTTTTGAGCCATGATGATAAATTGCTTGTTGGGCCTTTTTATTAAACGAAAATGCATGTTGAACTTTTACTGTTGGGCCGTTAGTGACTAGATATTGGGCCGAGCCTTCTTCTATAATTGGGCCGTGCCATACTTTTGGACTGAGATCCAGTTTCTGGTTTCTGATTGAACTAAATGATAAAAGTGATGATTATGGTTGAATGAAATATGATGAAGATTAGGATTAGGAAATGATGTTGAGATGATACGGTTATCATCATGAGATGTTTATGGTGAGGATGTGATTATGATGGTAAGGATGGTATAATGATGATGACTAATGAAAATGATGATAATGTAAATTGATTATGGTTCTCGATTGATGACGACTAGACGATGTTATGATAATTAAAATGATGTCTTGGTATGATAATGACGAGGAGTATTAGATGATGATAAGTACGATGATGAGGTTGATAAATGATAATCATGGAAGGTGACACACAAATTATAATGATGATGAGGTATTAAGATGATCATGAGATGATTGAAACTAGGATCGAATTGTTATTTAATGATTAAGTTTAGATGAATATTAAGAAGGTGATAACAATAAAGATAATTAGGATGATGGCTATGAACGAGATGATGATGGTGATATACGAATTGTGTTGATTAAAATGATTAAAAGGTCGTGTATGATGATGAACGGGTTCCGTTATGATTATGATCACATTGATGATGATTACGATTCATTAGTGATATGTAAAATAACGATAATAATAAATATGGTTAAGGATGTTATCGGGACGTCGCGGGTTCAAACCCGGACTTGGACATTTTTTAGGACACTTCTTTGAGGTAGTTTACTTATTACTCTTTATTATTATTATTATTATTATTATTATTATTATTATTATTATTATTATTATTATTATTATTATTATTATTATTATTATTATTATTATTATTATTATTATTATTATTATTATTTTATTATTATCATTTTTATTATTTCTAACACTAATATTATTATTTTTATCATTATTATTATTAGTATTATTAATATATCAAATAAAGATTTTTTTTTACATAAAAATATATTATTTACATAAAACATTACTATATTAATATGTTTGTAATAAATATTAATTATTTATTTAATGTATATAAAAATAAATATAGTTAATCTAGTTATTAATGAAACGTACAAGTTACTAAAATAACAATTAATAATAATACCTAAATTTGTTCGATTATCATTATATGTGTTAATATACATATAAATAATATAGGTTCGTGAATCCGAGGCCAACCCTATACTTGTTTAATGTCGTCCTATGTATTTTTACTACAAAATACAGTATGGTGAGTTTCATTACTCCCTTTTTAAATGCTTTTGCAATATATATTTTTGGGACTGAGAATACATGCGCTGCTTTTATAACTGTTTTACGAAATAGACACAAGTAATTGAAACTACATTCTATGGCTGGATTATCAAACCGAATATGCCCCTTTTAGTCTGGTAATCTAAGAATTAGGGAACAGACACCCTAATTGACGTGAATCCTAAAGATAGATCTATCGGGCCCAACAAGCCCCATCCAAAGTACCAGATGCTTTAGTACTTCGAATTTATCATGTCCGAAGGGAGTCCCTTAATGATGGGGATATTCTATATGCATCTTGTTAAGGTCGGTTACCAGGTGTTCAATCCATATAAATGATTTTTGTCTCTATGTATGGGACGTATATTTATGAGAAATGGAAATGAAATCTTGTGGTCTGTTATATTATTGGAAATGATTGTTTATGATAAACTAATGAACTCACCAACCTTTTGGTTGACACTTGAATGCATGTTTATTCTCAGGTATGAAAGAAATCTTCCGCTGTGCATTTGCTCATATTAGAGATATTACTTGGAGTCATTCATGACATATTTCAAAAGACGTTGCATTCGAGTCATTGAGTTCATCAAGATTATTAATAACTCAATTATAGTTGGATATATTATGAAATGGTATGCATGCCGTCAAATGTCGATGTAATGAAAGTTTGTCTTTTAAAAACGAATGCAATGTTTGTAAAATGTATCATATAGAGGTCAAGTACCTCGCGATGTAACCAAATGTAATGTATTCGTCCAGATGGATTAGGACGGGTCATCTCATGTGGTATCAGAGCGGTGGTCTTAGCAAACCAGGTCTTGCATTAGTGTGTCTAACTGATAGTTGTTTAGATGCATTAGTGGGTCTGGATTTCGACTGTGTCTGCATGTCAAAAGTTTTGCTTATTATTTAGTGTTGAAAATTATTTGCTTATCATGCTTAAAGTCTAGACACATCTTACTGCCTCTATTGCATAGACAGTGTATAGATAAATTCATATCTTAGCGCATCTGCTATTATTACCTTTGCCTGACAGCTTCCGTAGATTCCTCCGTAACTTATGGGATTTTAGTATTATATATGCATATGTAAATTATGTATTGCAGGGTACTAATCTACATCCTATAATCTATTTCTTATCGAAAATCCTTCATCTGATCGTACGAGATGAATCCCTCAACCAGTTTGAGTCCCTCATATTTCGATAGCTATTCCGATAGTTATTCTGACAGCTATTCCGACATGGATGTTCACCTAAGCTCCAAAAACAGCGTCACCAGAATGAATCAACCAATTCATCTGATGGGTTCGTAGTCGACTTAATCAATGGAGACGAGAAGAAGGCGATCTTTTCCACCAACCGAATTCACCACTTGACGGAGAACCCGAAGCACTTACCGATGAACCAGTCCAAAACACCATTTTCACCCTCATTTCCCGAATACCTTGCCACGATTATATTCTATCTAAAATTCTAAACCTTATTCATCCGCTCGTTCCGACCGACAATCATCCCGGAATAATAGAAGAAGTCAACGAACTTCGCGCTCGAGTAATCAATTTGGAGAATATGGTGCAAAATTTACCAGCTTCAGCAACATCACTGGCACCAACAGTACCATCAGTAACAGCATCAGTACAATCAACATCACACACCTTAACATCTCATTATGTACCTCGAACATAATCATCAATCTGCGAATCGTTCTTCATCATCTTCGTTCGACATGGCAATTATGTAATCTCTAATGTTTTAGAGATTATATATTCTTGTTCTAACGGTAAATCAAATGAGTTTAATATCATATTGACTCATTAAATCCAAGATTACATCTGAAGAAAATATATATGTATATATATTTTTTCATAAAGATTGTAATTAAAAATTCTTTCATACAAACTGTTAATGGTGAACATATTTTAACGGGTAGGTAATACTCGAGGAATATTTGGATTTCACATTAATAAGTTACACTGTACATTCTTCAAATCTGATTCAACAGTCATTTACTATCCTACTTACAACCACCGATATACGTATCCGTTCACCGCAGAATAACCCTTTTCATTCAATTTCATATTTGAATTTTGATCTATCAGAATCCAACAAGTGGCATAATGAAGAAAACATTGGACAAAAATAAAATTTGTTAGAAACAAACAAATTAACTATGAGAAAATTTGTTAAGAATCCACGCTAACAAAATCCTAGCTAACTGTTCCTAGCTAACTGTTAATTCCTTATTGTACATTTTAATTATCGTAATTTATTTATCGCATTTTAATTCTCGCAATTTTATTTATCGTCATTTAATTTCTGTTATTTACTTTACACACTTTAAATATCGGGACACGTATACAAAGTTTTGACATATCATATCGACGCATCTATATATATTATTTGGAATAACCATAGACACTCTATATGCTGTAATGCACGAGTTCGCTATACAGGGTTGAGGTTGATTCTATAATAATATATATACCTTGAGTTGTGATCGAGTCTGAGACATGTACACGGGTCACGATACGTATTAATAAATTCGAATATTATATATTAAACTATATATGAATTATTGGACTGTTAACTGTGGACTATCGACTGTGGACTAATAACATTGGACAATTAAAATGAATTAAAATATTGATTATAACATATGAAACTAAACATTTCTTCAAGTTTGCCACTTGATCTCATCTTAAACCTCATTTGTATCTTGACGATTCCAATCTGCGTTCAAACCTTTCATAACTCTTGAAAACACCTCAATCGAGAGGATGAACCAACCGTACTTTATCTACGGAAGAAAAGATTGATGCATATAGTTATGCACCTGAAAACACTCGGAACCTGAGTAAACATTTAACACGTATATGTGCTAATTCCTTTAGTGTTATTATTACCCAAAATAACTTGGTGATTCCTTTCTAAATTAGCCAATTTTGTGACAGCTCCAGCAAGTCAACTTTGACTTTTTGTTCGAAACAACCATATTATAACCTTGATATATATGCGTGCCCTTTTATTGTTACCGGGGAACCTTTTATATTCCACCATATTACCATCAGCGTTTAATCATCTAAAAACACAATTCTCTTGAAACCACCTCGGATTGATAACCGATGAATCAGATATGATAACATTAAACGCAGAGGAAACAGCAAAACCGTAGATGGTCTAAACGGTCAAAAGTTTGATAATAAAGAATGGAATGTTGGTGATGGTTAAAGCTAGGTGTATATAAAATAGCTTAAATTTTACAAGGAAATACTATTAAATACGATACAATTTTACACAAGATATTTATTTATTTAGAGAATGGATATACTTAAACCTTGCTACAACACTTATAGGCAGTGTACCTAATCGTACAGTAGTGTAGTTTTTAGTAAGTCCGGTTCGTTCCACAGGGAAAATCTTTTAATCAAAGCTTAACGCTATATTAGTTTTATTTTATAAAAATACAAATATATATATATATATAAGTAATATTATTATTATAAAGGGGCGTTTTTACCATTTGATGACCGATTTGTCGATTTTAAAACTTTAGTCGCAGTTAAAACCAAATGTAAAATATTAAATAAATAAAAGACTTAATTTAAAGCGTAAAGTAAATAACGATAATGAAATTGCGAATAATAAAAGTGCGATAAAATAAACTTGCGATAATTAAAAAATACGATAATTAAAAGTGCAATTAAATACAATAACAATAAATAAAAATGCGATAATTAGAAGTGCAATTAAATATAAAATAAAGGAAATTAAATATGAAATAAAAGAATTATGCTTATTTAAACTTCCGTAATCATGATGTTTGACGTGTTGATTTTAGTTTTATGCCCATGGGTTAATTGTCCTTTGTCCTGGATTATTTAATATGTCCGTCTGGTTTTTGTCCATAACAGTCCATCAGTCATAAATATAAAGTGCGAGTGTCCTCGTCAAATTATCCTTATACTCGAAGTCAAATATTCCAACTAATTGGGGACTTAAACTGTAACAAGATTTTAATACTTTGTTTAATAATTACACCAGGATGTCGACTGAGTGTAACTCAAGGTTTTAATACTTTGTTAACAATTATGCCAAGTGTCCTTGTACATAATTTCACCCCTGTGTTAATAATTCTAGTGGCTATTAATCCATTCCCGTGTCCGGTTAAATGAACGATTATTCGTACATATAAATACCCCGCCCATCGTGTCCGATTGAGTGTATATGGTTATTTATAGGGACGTCCAATTGTAAATCTTTATATTAAAATTAACAAACTATCATTTAGTTAAACAAATATAAAGCCCATTAATAGCCCATAGTCTAATTTCCACAAGTGTCGTTCTTTTGTCCAAACCCCAATTATGGTACAAAGCCCAATTACCCAATTTTAGTAATTAGCCCAACATCATGATTACTTCGTTTTAAATAAGCATAATAATAGCTTAGCTACGAGACATTAAATTAAAAAGGTTGAACATAACTTACAATGATTAAAAATAGCGTAGCGTTACACGGACAGAATTTCTACTTATACCCTTACAACATTCGCTAACATACCCTTATTATTAGGAATTAAAATTAAAATTAAAATTAAAATATAAATATATATATTTTACGTATACATATATAGAGAGATTGAATTTTTTGGATATATAAAAATGATCAGAATTCGTTGGGTTTTATAGGGATTTTCGAATTTGGCTGCTCCGCAACTCGCGGCATTTTTGCTCTTCAAACTCCGCGAGTCGCGGAGTTTGAAATTCCAGCTCACTCCAATTTGGATCTTAGTCTGCCGACGGTTTATTATATAAATATAATATATATATAATTTATATAATTAATTATATATTATATTATATTTATATACATAGTTAACTTGTAATTTTTAGTCCGTTGCGTCGAGCGTTGAGAGTTTACTCATGTCCCGGTTCCGGATTTTCGAACGTCCTTGCGTAAAATTTAATATCTTGTACTTTGCATTTTGAATCTTGTACTCTTGTAATTTCGAGACGTTTCTTATCAATAATTGGAACCACTTTGATTGTATTTTGTACTTTTGAGCTTTTTGGACCTTTGCGTCTTCAATTCGTCGAATCTGTCTTTTGTCTTCACCTTTTATTATTTAAACGAATATCACTTTTAAATAGAACAATTGCAACTAAAAGCTTGTCTTTCTTGAGGAATAATGCTATGAAATATATGTTCGTTTTTAGCATTATCAAATATTCCCACACTTGAGCGTTGCTTGTCCTCAAGCAATATAGTCTTGAAATACTAGAATCACTTCTTTATTCTTCACACTTTGTACATCAGTGATTTCTATACGGCGGTATAAACAATGGTAGTAACGATATGGTTTACAGTCCCACATGACTATAAAATTTAGATCCATTAAGGAAATTGGATCTTTATGAAAACATTTGATCTTTTGAAAATTTTAATCTAGCTTTTACCCTAGATAAGTTTTCCAGAATAACCCTTCACTGGTGTTTGCAAAATATTTTTGTGGGTTTGGTGGGTTTCAGATTTGAAAATTTTAGCTCAAAACTTGTGGTTTTGTGTCACCCACTTGCTAACCTTGTATTAGGAAAGCAACACATCCAGTATACTTGCTCCGTATATTACCTTTCGATAAACTACCGTCCAGTTATAAAGGAAAGCGTTGAACAAGCAACTGTTAAGGCAATGTCCCCTGACATGCTTTTAATTATGGTCTATAACGTGTCGGACGCAATTACTATCCTTTGTAGGAGCAATAGTAAAGCTCACCCTTATGATTTTTCGGTCTGGCACAAGGTCCTGTCTTCGACCATGCTATGCAACCACCGTTCTTACGGTTGACACCCGATTTGGTTCAGATGACCTAATGAATTCCAGGTAAATTCCTAGGATTTTACGTTCAATGGTAATGAACGCATTGAAAATGGATTTTCAGAAAACAAATCGGTTTATAATTTGATCAAAATATTTTCTCGTTCAAGCTCGAGTTTAGATATCATTGAATTCCATGAGTTTGAATTCTCAATCTTTAAGGTCAATCTCTAGGATTGAGTAATATCAGGCTTAAAAGCTGATTTTTGATCTTTTAAGGAGATTATCCTTTCTGGGGATCTGATTTATTAGTCTTATCAAGCTAATTTTCACGGTACCCCCCATTTTACGAGATAAATCCTTCTCATGGTTAGGATAAATCTGACCACTTGGCGACCCTGTTTTATGCTGAGGTTCGTGGATTTCCTGCTGATTTTAGTGATGACTTTTCTAGATTTTTCGTCAACCTACAGCTGGTCTGGATGACAACTTCCTGACCTAAATCAAGAAGCGCGTTTCTTTTTTGGAAGACTTTACTTCCTTTTAATGATGGAATTGATTCATCGTGTAGATCCATCTTTCATTACAGTAAATCGGTTAAAACAGTTAATTTAGTCCAAAACAAAAGCATCTGCAATAAACTTTACAGAAACATGTGATAGATAATTTTTTTATTGAATAACTTGGTACATTCTCCCCACACTTGGCTTTTTTCATGCGTCTTCTTAAATAAATAAATTCAAGCGTTTTAGTTGTTTCTCAAATTATGTCCTTTTTGAGGTAACGATAATTTCGGTATTAACACCTAGTTTTCATCGTTCATAAATATGTATAAACATGATTTTGAGTTCATTTAATTGAAAATTTTGAAAAATTTTACTAGAATTGGGTAGTCAGTATATAAGACTAGGGCTGTTCTTTATTATCAGAGAGCACTAGATTCTAATACAACTACTACTTTACTAGTATTTCTAATGGTAACCAAGTGTTTAAGATAAAATTTTTTAAAAAATCCGAAAGAATTTAACCCCTTCCCACACTTAAGATCTTGCAATGCCCTCATTTGCAAGAAATCAGTAACAATTTAAATTATTGAGGGTGATTAGCGTAGAAATGATTAAATTTTACCAAAGTTTCCAAACATATTGTTGTTTGTGTTGAATGATAAATGGTGCATATCATTTGTTCATTCCGTCTTGTTGTTATATCACATTTATTTTGCATCTTGTCGTCAAAATTAGTTGCTTTTGCTGAACTTAATGCCAGTCTTTGAAAATGCGTTGTTTTACCCTGTTGTGTACATAAGATAAACTGCAAACATATATACATATTATTGAAGTTTGGTATATTACCCCACATTCAAACATTATTAAAATCTAAAAATAAAAATTTGTAAATTATAAAAACTAATACATGTTGGCAATGAGCTATGATTTGGTTTTGATGAACTTGCCAATCTTCAAATGCTCGATGTCTAGCATTTTCATACTCTTGTGAAGCTATAAACCTTTGCATTTCTGTCATTTCATTTCCCCCTCCCACATTACCTGGCTGTTGGTTTCTCTCAACCTGTGGATGTCTACCATGGTATTGTACTGCGGCGTTATTTCGCCTCTTCAAAACCTTCGCACCATGGTATATGTAATGACCCGGAATTTTTCGATCAATCTATACTTATAAGATTAATATTTACATAAATTAAACCTTACCAACATGATAAGCAATCCAAATTATTGAAACTTATGTTTTCGAAAAGAGATTTACACAATGTTTGACCGTCTAGTTTGACCGATGATATCACGAACTATATAATATATGATAATTATACGTTTGTGTATATATATGTATATATACATATTTAACATGATTTATGGATGTTTTAATATCTCATTTTGTATTAATAACAATAAGTTATAAGTATATTTTGAAACTACTAACTTAAGTTTTCAAAACGATAACCATACGTAACGTTATTTGACATAAATACTTATGACCTATAATGTTTATACATATATCGTATATATAATGTATTTAATCACTTTTTAAGGACTTAAATACATAAACCAATATAAGTATATTCACAAAAGATAACTATATTTGAATCCTCGTTCCGTTTTCACAAGATTTCTATACGTATATCTAGAGTATATGTACTCGTATCATACCTAACTTCTATACGTATTTACTATTGGTATATACTCATCAAATCACCACCTAACTAGCCCTTGTTACTGCCCTAAGGTAGAGGTAATTACTTTTGTAAGATAGTATGACTAATTACACAAGATTACAAGCTTGGAAATTTGTCCATGTCCCCCCCCCCATTCACGTTTTTAATGGGGGTATTCTCACCTCATTTTGGTTCAACTTCTATCATCATTTCTCTAGCTAAACACACACACTTACTAGCCTAATGTCTCTCTAAGAACTCCAGCAAAAATCCTCTCAAGAATCACCTTAAACACCACCATAACAAGATCAAACAAAAACACTACAAAAATACAACTTTCATTTCAAGTTTATGTCTTAAGTTGCTTCCAATCTTTCATCCAACTCCATCACCCTTTTGGTTCTAGGTTTTTACTCCTCTTTTACAGCAACCTTTTCCAAGTAACTTGAGGTAGTAACTTTGTTCATAACCTTATTCGATTCATATATATATATAGCTATCTTATTTTATGGTATAAAATTTTAACAACAAGAACATAGTTTGAATGTTTTCAAACTTGTTTGCAAAATAAATAGATCCTTCTAACTTAACTTTTAAAATACTTCAAGACATGTAATATATCATAAATATATGCTAATTTAACAAGGTATAACTTGGTTTTTCAAAGAACACCTTAAAAACTGTTTTTACGACGTCGGAGTGCAACCGGGGGCGGTTTTGGGTTGGATAATTAAAAACTATTTTGAATCTTTAATTGGAGGTTTATTTTCTGGAAAAATGATATTTACTATGAATATGATAACACATAAAAATTTCATGATTTAACTCAAAGTATAAGTATTTTTAGAAAAATAATCATTTAATGTTGTTTACATAAGGGAAAATGATTAACTTCATAAGTTTCACCAAAGTTTGACCTATGACATGTGATTTCGAATACAAACTAAGGTATTTACAGTTCATAGTCTTAAAGAAGAACTCGATCCAAGGAAGTGGCAAGTTGAACCAACGAAAACGGAGTTGTAACGAAGAAACTATGACCAAAACAAGATCGGATATCCAAAACTAGTTTAGCCACGAAAATAATTGGAGAAAAATTAAATGAATCACATCTTTCTAAAATAACATGATATTTTATATATATGTACTCATAATTTAATTTTATATATTTCAGGACCACCCGTAAACAATACGAGAAGATTAATCATAAGATCCCATGATTGTACGCAACACGTCATTTGACAACACCGGTACTTTATGTACGCAACACGTCATTTGACAACACCGGTACCGTGGGTCAAGATTAATCCCGACCAATACAAATATGATGGGGTTTTATTTATTTCGATGGGGGTTTTATTTATTAAACACCTAAATATGAACCATTAAAATTGAATTACTAACATCGGACTGCTAACTACGGACTAAGAAATTATTAAAACTATTAAAAGTATAATAAGTATATATATGTGACGATTGTTTAAAAATGGAAATATATTGATAAACTATATATGGATATGTTCGTGATATCAACCGGAGACCAAGTCAAAATATATATATCTTCAAGGCAAAAGTGAGTATATAGTCCCACTTTTAAACTCTAAATATTTCGGGATGAGAATACATGTATTTTATGTTTTACGATATGGACACAAGTAACTGAAAAATATATTCTACGTTGAGTTGTACCACTGACATACTTCCATGTAGCTTGGTAACTACTATTTACAGCGGTATTGTAAACGCGAATCCTGTTGATAGATCTATCGGGCCTGACAACCCCAACCGGACTGGACGACCAGTATTCAACGGTTGCACAGTACTTCGTTTCGTGACTACACTTGGTACGGTGTAGTAAGATTTCATAATAAAGGGAATATGCGACGTGATTAAATTTTAAGTATGGTTACCAAGTGCTCAACTACTTAGAATATTTTTATTAAAATGTTTACATATGAAATCTTGTGGTCTATATTTATATCGCTGCCGGCATTAAACCTATATCTCACCAACTTTATGTTGACGTTTTAAACATGTCTATTCTTAGGTGATAACTAAAAGCTTCCACTGCAACATGTTGAATTTAAGCAAGATCTTGAGTATGCATATTTGTGTCAAAAATAAAACTGCATATCCGAGGAATTGTAATGTGAAATATGCTAGAAATCGTATTGTTATCATCACATGTAAAGTTTGTAAGTCTAAGATTATCGCTAAACGATAATCATCTTTTTATTGTCTAAAGCTTGTATTAAAATAAGAGTTATGGTTTGTAATGTAAAATAAATGCAGTTGTTCTTTTAAAAATGTCGCATATAGAGGTCAATACCTCGCAATGAAATCATACGTTATCTAACTCGTTCTTATGGTTAAGGACGGGTTATGACATGTGGTATCAGAGCGGTGGTCTTAGCGAACCAGGTTTGCATTAGTGTGTCTAACTGATAAGTCGTTAGGATACATTAGTAAGTCTGGACTTTGACCGGGTCTGATTTAAAAACCATTGCTTATCATTGTTGGTTAAAATTTATATGTAAATATTATGTAGTACTAATGGGTTAGTTGTTGTGTGATAGATGTCGGGCTCAAAACTTGTTATCACATTCAGCGACTCCGAACCAGAATCTTCAGATGGTGTTCCAGTCATTAACCTATCCGATGACGAAAATAATATCTTTGGGGAAGACTCACAAATTCCGGATGAACCGACTATAGAGAACCCGGAAAGTGAACCCGAGGAGGAAAGTGAACCCGAGGAGGAAAGTGAACCCGAGGAAGAAATACAGGAAATTACAAAAGACAAGTTCGAACTAGGAAAGAAACGAAAGGCTAATGAATTAGAAAATTCAAATCCCGAGTTTAGTAAGGATGATGTGGCACCAACTCCACTAGACACTACCACCCCTATTCCCGCTATTCCTATTCGTTCTATCCCGGCATCCAGTTCTTCAGCCCCACAGCCAAAATATAGGCAGACAGCCAGGATAAGCGTTAAGCGATTCTTTGAACCTAAACGTCCTAGAAAATAGACCAAACAATGCGCTGCCGTATTAAACCATGGGATCATATAATGTTTTGTATAATATTATTAGTGTGGTTTGCTTAATGTTCGATGTAAGATAAGCATATGTAAAATAGTGAAGTATGAAATGCAATAATTTTCCATGGTTAAGTATTATTTAGATGGTAGTAATTAGTTCTGTACTAAGCTATTAAGTATGGACATTAACGGGTAGGTACTACCCTAGATATAATTATAAAACGCTAATAAGAAGAAAAGGCTTTTATAATAATACCTGGTTCATATTATTAATAAGCTATAATGTACTGTAAATATACACTACATCTATAATATTCCATGTGAATAATTATTTTCTTTTCATTCTTATAGAAGAATATGGCGCGATTGAATCGAATGACGGAACAAGAAGTCGAGGAATTCATCAACCAGCGAGTGAACGACAGAATGTTATGGGTCGAGGCTGCAAGAGCTGCTGCAGTTAACCCAAATCCTCGTGTAGGATGCACCTACAAAACTTTTCAAGCTTGCAAGCCCTCATCATTCAGTGGAACAGAAGGACCGATCGGTTTAACCCGGTGGATAGAAAAGATGAAGACTGTGTTTAAAATCAGTGGTTGTGTTGAAAAGGACATGACCAAGTATGCATCGTGCACTTTACAAGATAGTGCACTCACGTGGTGGAAAAATTATGTGAAGGCTGTAGGAGGAGATGTAGCTTATGATACTCCATGGGAAGAATTCAAAATAATGTTAATCAACGAGTATTGTCCAAGGAACGAGGTTAGGAAGTTGGAAGATGAATTACGAAGCCTGAAGGTTGTTGGTACTGAAATCACCAACTACAATCAGCGATTCATGGAATTAGTTTTGCTATGTCCTGAATTGGTTCCAACCGAAGAACGGAAGATTGAAATGTACAAAGATGGTTTGCCCAAAAAGGTCAAGGCAAATGTTACAGCATCGAAACCTAAGACAATTCATGAAGCTATAACCATGGCAAACGAGCTAATGGATCAGGTCATCATGGATAAGAAAGTATCCAATACTGATATGAAGGAATCAGGTAACAAAAGAAAGTGGAATGGAAATTATGGTCAAGGTAACCAACAACAATCTTTTAAGAAACAAGAAACCACGCAAGGTGCGGGTAGTGGTTCAAGCTTTGGTTACAAAGGACAAAATCCTTTATGTAACCGATGCCACAAACATCACTCTGGCTACTGTAATGTGGTATGCAACAAATGTAATCGAAAGGGTCATCTTGCTGAAGATTGTAGGGCTCTCGTTACAAATACAAATGGTACCAAGACTCCTGCCACCAATGCAAATAGAACTGCTTTGGCTACCATTACTTGTTATGGGTGTGGAAAACAAGGTCACTATAAGAGCCAGTGTCCGAATCCAGAGAAGAATAATGGATCTGCACGTAGAAGAGCATTTGTTATTAATGCTAGAGAGGCGTGTGAAGACCCGGAGCTTGTTACGGGTACGTTTACCATTAATAACTTATCCGCATCTATTATATTTGATACTGGTGCCGATAGAAGTTACGTGAGTAGAGGCTTTTACGCTAAATTGAATTGTTCATCATTACCTCTAGATGCTAAGTACATGATTGAGTTAGCTAATGGTAAACTAATTAAAGCCGATAAAATTTGCCGTGATTGTAAAATAAATTTAGCCGGAGAAACATTTAAAATTGACTTAATACCCGTAGAATTAGGAAGTTTTGATGTAATAGTCGGCATGGACTGGATGTCCAAAGTAGGAGCTGAAGTTGTGTGTGCCAAGAAGGCAATTCGCATTCCTTGTAAGGATAAAATGCCGGTGATGATTTATGGAGAGAAGGGTAACTCAAAGCTAAAACTCATTAGCTGTTTGAAAGCCAAGAAGTGTTTAGAAAAGGGATGTTATGCTATTCTAGCACATGTTAATAAAGTTGAAAAGAAAGAAAAAGAGAAGTGCATCAACGACGTGCCTGTGGCAAGAGATTTTCCTGAAGTTTTTCCGGAAGAGTTGCCGGGATTACCTCCATTTAGATCTGTAGAATTTAAAATAGATTTAGTACCAGGAGCTGCACCAGTTGCCCGTGCTCCATATAGACTTGCACCGTCCGAGTTAAAAGAACTTCAGAGTCAGTTAAAAGAATTACTGGATCGTGGATTCATACGACCAAGTACTTCACCGTGGGGAGCTCCGATTCTATTTGTTAAAAAGAAAGATGGATCTTTTAGGATGTGTATAGATTATCGTGAATTAAATAAGTTAACTATCAAGAATCGGTATCCACTACCGAGAATTGATGACTTATTTGATCAACTCCAAGGATCATGTGTGTACTCGAAAATTGACCTAAGATCGGGCTATCATCAATTACGCGTCAAAGAAGAAGATATACCAAAAACTGCTTTTCAGACACGTTATGGTCATTACGAATTTTTGGTCATGCCGTTTGGGTTGACAAATGCGCCAGCTGTATTCATGGACCTCATGAATCGAGTTTGTAGTCCATATTTAGATAAGTTTGTTATCGTTTTCATTGATGATATTCTTATCTATTCCAAGAGTGAGCAAGAGCATGAGCAGCATTTAAGGTTGATATTAGAGTTGTTGAGAAAAGAACAGCTATATGCTAAATTTTCTAAATGTGCTTTCTGGTTGAAAGAAGTGCAATTTCTTGGTCACGTTGTTAGTAGCAAAGGAATTCAGGTTGATCCAGCTAAAATTGAGGCCATTGAAAAATGGGAGACTCCTAAAACACCAATGCAGATACGCCAATTTTTGGGTTTAGCCGGTTATTATAGAAGGTTTATTCAAGATTTTTCCCGAATAGCTAAGCCGTTGACAGCATTAACGCAAAAAGGGAAGAAATACGAATGGACCTCGGAGCAGGAGAACGCATTTCAATTACTGAAGAAGAAGTTAACTACGGCGCCTATTTTATCGTTACCTGAAGGGAACGATGATTTTGAAATATATTGTGACGCTTCGCGACAAGGTTTTGGTTGCGTTCTTATGCAACGGAAGAAAGTTATTGCATACGCATCCCGACAATTGAAGATTCACGAGCGGAATTATACGACGCATGATTTAGAACTGGGAGCAGTCGTGTTTGCATTGAAGATATGGAAACACTACTTGTATGGGGTTAAATGCACTGTGTTCACTGATCATAAAAGTCTTCAACATATTTTTGATCAGAAACAGCTGAACATGAGGCAACGTAGGTGGGTCGAGCTGATAAACGACTATGATTGTGAAATTCGTTATCATCCCGGGAAGGCGAACATGGTGGCCGATGCTCTAAGCAGAAAGGAACGAGAACCAATTCGAGTACGAGCAATGAACATAAAAATTCGCATGAATCTCAACTCACAAATCAAAGAAGTTCAACGAGAAGCACTTACTAAAGAAAACATAAGAAATGAAATAATGAAGAAGTATGAGAAGCAACTCGTTATACGGGAAGACGGAATTCGATATTTTGCAAACCGTATTTGGGTACCGAAGTTGGGTGGATTAAGGAAGTTAATATTGAATGAGGCACATAAGACAAGATACTCGATACATCTTGGAGTTGGAAAGATGTACCAAGATCTTAAGACACATTATTGGTGGCCTAATTTAAAGACAGACGTTGCAACATATGTTGGGGAGTGTTTAACTTGTTCCAAAGTCAAAGCAGAACACCAGAAGCCATCAGGGTTACTTCAACAACCAGAAATCCCAGAATGGAAATGGGATGGTATTACCATGGATTTCATCACGAAGTTACCAAAGACTGCCTGGGGATACGACACCATTTGGGTGATTGTTGATCGTCTCACCAAATCTGCACATTTCTTGCCTATAAAGGAAACGGATAGAATGGAGAAACTATTACGATTGTATATAAAGGAAATTGTTTCAAGGCATGGAATACCTATTTCTATTATATCCGATCGTGATAGTAGATTTACATCAAAGTTCTGGCAATCGCTACAAGAGGCCCTAGGAACTCGTTTGGATATGAGCACCGCATATCATCCGCAAACCGACGGGCAGAGTGAAAGAACGATTCAAACTCTTGAAGACATGCTCAGGGCATGTGTGATCAATTTTGGAAACGGATGGGATAAATATCTACCATTAGCAGAATTCTCGTATAATAATAGTTATCATGCGAGCATTAAAGCTGCGCCATTCGAAGCACTGTATGGAAGGAAGTGTAGATCTCCTATCTGTTGGAATGAAGTAGGAGATCGACAATTAACTGGTCCCGAGATCATACATGAAACTACAGAAAAGATAGTACAAATTAAGGAAAGATTGAAAACAGCCCGTAGTCGCCAAAAGAGCTACGCCAATGTTCGAAGGAAACCATTAGAGTTTCAGATCGGTGACATGGTTATGTTAAAGGTGTCACCATGGAAAGGTGTAATACGTTTCGGAAAAAGGGGTAAACTGAACCCAAGGTACGTAGGCCCGTTCAAGATTATCGAACGCATTGGACCGGTAGCTTATCTTCTCGAGTTACCACAACAACTCGCTGGAGTACATAATACATTTCACGTCTCAAACCTTAAGAAGTGTCTTGCAAAGGAAGATCTCACCATTCCTCTTGAAGAAATCCATGTCGACAAGAAACTACAATTCATCGAAGAATCAATCGAAATTATGGATCGTGAAGTTAAACGGCTCAAGCAGAGCAACATACCGATCGTTAAGGTTCGTTGGAATGCTCGAAGAGGTCCTGAGTTTACTTGGGAACGAGAGGATCAGATGAAACAAAAGTATCCACACTTGTTTCTCGATGACGCAAAATAGGTACAATTTTAAAATTTCGGGACGAAATTTATTTAACGGGTAGGTACTGTAATGACCCGGACTTTTTCGATCAATATATACTTATAAGATTAATATTTACATAAATTAAACCTTACCAACATGATAAGCAATCCAAATTATTGAAACTTATGTTTTTGAAAAGAGTTTTACACAACGTTTGACAGTCTAGTTTGACCGATGATATCACGAACTATATAATATATGATAATTATACGTTTGTGTATATATATGTATATATACATATTTAACATGATTTATGGATGTTTTAATATCTCATTTTGTATTAATAACAATAAGTTATAAGTATATTTTGAAACTACTAACTTAAGTTTTCAAAACGATAACCATACGTAACGTTATTTGACATAAATACTTATGACCTATAATGTTTATACATATATCGTATATATAATGTATTTAATCACTTTTTAAGGACTTAAATACATAAAACAATATAAGTATATTCACAAAAGATAACTATATTTGAATCCTCGTTCCGTTTTCACAAGATTTCTATACGTATATCTAGAGTATATGTACTCGTATCATACCTAACTTCTATACGTATTTACTATTGGTATATACACATCAAATCATCACCTAACTAGCCCTTGTTACTGCCCTAAGGTATAGGTAATTACTTTTGTAAGATAGTATGACTAATTACACAAGATTACAAGCTTGGAAATTTGTCCATGTCCCCCCCCCCCCATTCACGCTTTTAATGGGGGTATTCTCACCTCATTTTGGTTCAACTTCTATCATCATTTCTCTAGCTAAACACACACACTTACTAGCCTCATGTCTCTCTAAGAACTCCAGCAAAAATCCTCTCAAGAATCACCTTAAACACCACCATAACAAGATCAAACAAAAACACTACAAAAATACAACTTTCATTTCAAGTTTATGTCTTAAGTTGCTTCCAATCTTTCATCCAACTCCATCACCCTTTTGGTTCTAGGTTTTTACTCCTCTTTTACAGCAACCTTGTCCAAGTAACTTGAGGTAGTAACTTTGTTCATAACCTTATTCGATTCATATATATATAGCTATCTTATTTTATGGTATAAAATTTTAACAACAAGAACATAGTTTGAATGTTTTCAAACTTGTTTGCAAACTAAATAGATCCTTCTAACTTAACTTTTAAAATACTTCAAGACATGTAATATATCATAAATATATGCTAATTTAACAAGGTATAACTTGGTTTTTCAAAGAACACCTTAAAAACTGTTTTTACGACGTCGGAGTGCAATCGGGGGCGGTTTTGGGTTGGATAATTAAAAACTATTTTGAATCTTGAATTGGAGGTTTATTTTCTGGAATAATGATATTTACTATGAATATGATAACACATAAAAATTTCATGATTTAACTCAAAGTATAAGTATTTTTAGAAAAATAATCATTTAATGTTGTTTACATAAGGGAAAATGATTAACTTCATAAGTTTCACCAAAGTTTGACCTATGACCTGTGATTTCGAATACAAACTAAGGTATTTACAGTTCATAGTCTTAAAGAAGAACTCGATCCAAGGATGTGGCAAGTTGAACCAACGAAAACAGAGTTGTAACGAAGAAACTATGACCAAAACAAGATCGGATATCCAAAACTAGTTTAGCCACGAAAATAATTGGAGAAAAATTAAATGAATCACATCTTTCTAAAATAACATGATATTTTATATATATGTACTTATAATTTAATTTTATATATTTCAGGACCACCCGTAAACAATACGAGAAGATTAATCATAAGATCCCATGATTGTACGCAACACGTCATTTGACAACACCGGTACTTTATGTACGCAACACGTCATTTGACAACACCGGTACCGTGGGTCAAGATTAATCCCGACCAATACAAATACGATGGGGTTTTATTTATTTCGATGGGGGTTTTATTTATTAAACACCTAAATATGAACCATTAAAATTGAATTACTAACATCGGACTGCTAACTACGGACTAAGAAATTATTAAAACTATTAAAAGTATAATAAGTATATATATGTGACGATTGTTTAAAAATGGAAATATATTGATAAACTATATATGGATAGGTTCGTGATATCAACCGGAGACCAAGTCAAAATATATATATCTTCAAGGCAAAAGTGAGTATATAGTCCCACTTTTAAACTCTAAATATTTCGGGATGAGAATACATGTATTTTATGTTTTACGATATGGACACAAGTAACTGAAAAATATATTCTACGTTGAGTTGTACCACTGGCATACTTCCCTGTAGCTTGGTAACTACTATTTACAGCGGTATTGTAAACGCGAATCCTGTTGATAGATCTATCGGGCCTGACAACCCCAACCGGACTGGACGACCAGTATTCAACGGTTGCACAGTACTTCGTTTCTTGACTACACTTGGTACGGTGTAGTAAGATTTCATAATAAAGGGAATATGCGACGTGATTAAATGTTAAGTATGGTTACCAAGTGCTCAACTACTTAGAATATTTTTATTAAAATGTTTACATATGAAATCTTGTGGTCTATATTTATATCGCTGCCGGCATTAAACCTATATCTCACCAACTTTATGTTGACGTTTTAAACATTTCTATTCTCAGGTGATAACTAAAAGCTTCCGCTACAACATGTTGAATTTAAGCAAGATCTTGAGTATGCATATTTGTGTCAAAAATAAAACTGCATATCCGAGGAATTGTAATGTGAAATATGCTAGAAATCGTATTGTTATCATCACATGTAAAGTTTGTAAGTCTAAGATTATCGCTAAACGATAATCATCTTTTTATTGTCTAAAGCTTGTATTAAAATAAGAGTTATGGTTTGTAATGTAAAATAAATGCAGTTGTTCTTTTAAAAATGTCGCATATAGAGGTCAATACCTTGAAATGAAATCATACGTTATCTAACTCGTTCTTATGGTTAAGGACGGGTTATGACAGTATACATTTAAACCTATTGTATCGCGGGGTTCTGGTTCTTCGACTAATAATCCCCCCCGACTTATATCCACATTGAGATACTCAGCAATTAATGTAATAAATATACCACCTCCTATTATACTGTGTGGTCTCATCCCCCTAACCATAGCTGATAAATAATAACCCACACAATACGGTATACTTACAGCGCTTTGTGGGTCTCGAATATACATGTGGTAAAACAAATCCTGTTCATTTACCTTTTCCTTATTCTTAGCTCGTTGTGTAATCGAATTGGCTAAAAACCTATGAATTACTCTTAACTCTGCTCTATCTATATCCAAATAAGAGTAATTTCCCCCTTTAAATCGGGGATGGCTAGTCATTTGACTCCATACACCATGCGTATCAAAATTTTCGTCTATCTTTCTACCATTTAGTATCAACCCTCTACAATCGGCAGATGCTAACTCCTCAGGCGTATATATACGTAAAGCCTGAGCCATGTCTAGTAAAGACATGTGGCGCATCGAACCTCCTAACAAAAATCTAATAAAAGATCGATCGGTTAAACTAATTACCCGATCATTTATTTCTATACTACACAATAATTCTTCACACCATACTTTATATACAGGTCTACGCATGTTGAATAAACGTACCCAATCGTTAAAAGTAGAATTACCATACCTCTGTGTAAGTAATTTCCTAATTGGCCCGGCCAATTCTACAGCTTCTAATGGTTCCCATTCTATTACCCTAGGTACTTCAACAGTTTTAGAATGAAGAGTATGCAAGCCCCTTTGGTATTTTGGATAATCTATCCAACGTCTGTCAAATCTCAAGTTCGGGTGCAAATCTTCCAAGTGCATATCTGAAAATGTCATGACTGGATGAGGTATATCTTGTTTGTAGTAGTTATCAACCTCCTGTTGTTTCGCATTCTCAGCAGGAGCATTGCGAGCTTGGGATGAAGATTCACCCCTTTCAGTCTGCAAAACACATTAAACACAATTTTTGTGCATCCAAATATGCATTAGTGTCAGCAAAATCATCAATCAAAATAATTACAATGACATGTTCAATTTATATCAAACATAAGCTCATTTTCATATTTTTATCAAATCTACACTTTTTCAAATAAGCATATACGAAAATGTTCACCAAGTTCATAAGCATTCAACTCAGATAACATGTCAAAATAATCATTACTAGCAATTAAACAAGTTTCAAATGGCATTATCTCTCAAAAATCAAGTTCATGAATTTTAGACTTGAAAAAGTCCACTTTAATTCTCAAAATCATGCTTAGGCTCAAAGTTTGGATCATTTAACTACCTAAACATGTTACACTACTTAATTTAGCAACAATTCATGACAAAAATCGGTCATAACCTGTTTATATCAAAAAGCCCCAAATTGCTCAAGAACACAAACCCTAGATTACTCAAAATTTGAAGTTTAAGGCTTCTAATCATGTTAAATAGCATCAATCTAGGTTATACAAGCATAATACATAAGCAATTTAAGCATAATTATACTAAAAAGCATCAAAATCGAATTGGGGAAAAAATTTGCTCAAGAACACTAATTTTCGGATTAAATGGTAATTTGGTGTAGAAATTTACCGTTTTTCTTGAGTAATTCCTTGATAGCATTCTTCTCAACATGATTTTAGTAAAAGATTTGATGATTTTTGTGAAAAATTCGATTTTCGTGTGTGTTTTTGGGGTGTTTTTCGCAGTAAAATGTGGTGTGGGGATGGGGACTGATCTGTACTGTTCGTTTTATTTTTTTTCTGGGTTTTGGATCCTCCGCGAGTCGCGGCGTTTGGCCTTTTCAAATGGGGGAAGATTCTCACACACACTTTTTTGATCCTCACACACCTATTTTAACCTTTTACTCTTCTAATAATACTCAATTGGTGTGTGAGGATCAAAAAAGTGTGTGTGAGAATCATCCCCCTTTTCAAATACCGCGAGTCGCGGCCCTTTTTTTTTTTAAGCATAATTCTTAACTTATAAAACAAATATAAAATAAATTTAAAATTTTGTTTTCCTTTGTTTTAGGACGAGGTCGTTTCGGATCGATGTCCTAGTCCGTCCTTCGACAAAATTTTAAAATTTGTCTTTTTGTAGCGATTGTTTTAAAAGCTAAGATTTTTGGGGGTTTTTTTTTTAATGTTTTTGGCATACTTTAATTCAATAAGATTAAAAATAATGATAATAAAAGTTCTCATCCCTCCCTCGGGTAAAGCAATTTCGGTTCAAAGACCTAGTCTTCAACTTACGACGAATTTTAAAAATCATATTTTTAACTTAGCGACATAAAGTAAATTTTTGTTTTTAAATTCACACCAAACTTAAATTTAAAATGCATAAAATTAAGAATTCATATAATAAAAATTAAAAATTCACACCAAACTTATATTATATTTTTGTTTTTAAACATACAAACTTATATTAAAAAGATTAATTTTTCAAATATTTACAATTTTAAATATATTAATTTTAAAAAGTTTACAATATTATTTTAATTTTTATATATTAATTTTTTAAAACATGGTAAAATAAAATTAAAAATCTTTTTGGCTTTTTATCCCACTTTAATCAATCAAATATTATCAAAAATATGCGCCCCTCTTTTCGGTAAAGTAATTTCGGTTCCATGACCTAATTTAACTCATGACGAATTTTTGAAATATTTTGGGTTGATTAATTAAAGATATTTATACCTTAAGAATAAACGTTAAATTTCGCAGTGATGTAATAAATTTTTGAATGATATCAATAATTTCGGTCGCCAAACCTAATTTTATTCAATACCAATTTAATACTTTATAGCGAATAAATTAGCGTTTATTATCAAAAGGTTAAAAATAAAAACTGTACAGACTTACCTGTGAGATAGTATTCTTAGTTATATGATCTATCCCATTCATAAGATAGTCGGTTTAATTGGTTTTTCATAGCTACATAGGCGTAATCTCGAGCATTCAGTGTTTTTTTTTCTAAACATATGAACAGTCCGTCTCTGCATAAAGTAACAAATTCGGTGTTTGAATAGGTTTGATTATTTGAACATTTACCTCCATGTGACCATTTTCCGCATTTGTGACATCTTTCTAGGTGTCGTGCTCTTCTTTTCGCTGCGGATTTTGATTTTCCTTTACCAAATTGTAACTTATTATCTTCGCATCTGGATTCTTTTCTTACTCCGTCCAATCTTTCTCTGATTACTGATACTATTTCACTCGAAAGTGTGTCATTATTACGTTTAGTGATCAAAGCGTGTAGCATTAGACTATGGTTTAGTTTACAGGAAGTCTTCATTTCGTAAAAACCTAAAAAAAATAAAAATTAAGAATGGGGGGAGAAGACTAGTTCTTTAGGGTCTGCTAGGGAAAGACCATTCGGGTTCCATTTTCGAGAACTACACGAAAACAGAAAATCTAACTCTAACAGAAATACATATTATCCTTTAAAGACTTGATTCTCCCCACACTTAGTTAGCTGTGGTATCGAAATTGTGATTAACTTCGTTGTCGACTTCCATCGGACTATCTATGTAATGTTTAACCCTGTGACCATTAACTTTAAATTCAATTCCATTTGAATTTATTAATTCTATCGTTCCGTATGGGAAAACTCTTTTGACTATGAATGGTCCAGACCATCTTGATTTCAATTTTCCAGGAAATAGCTTGAATCGTGAATTAAAAAGAAGACCTCTGTCTCCTTCTTTAAATTCTTTTGAACTTCTGATTCTTTTATCATGCCATTTCTTCGTTCTTTCTTTATAGATTAACGAATTTTAGTATGCTTCATGTCTTAATTCTTCTAATTCGTTTAGTTGACTTAACCGTATACGTCCAGCTTCATGCAAATCAAGATTACATGTCTTCAAAGCCCAAAATGCTTTGTGTTCAATTTCTACTGGAAGATGACATGCTTTTCCGTAGACGAGTTTAAAAGGTGTGGTTCCAATTGAAGTTTTGTAGGCTGTTCTAAAAGCCCAGAGTGCATCCTCCAATTTAATGAACCATTCCTTCGGATTTGATCCTACGGTTTTCTCTAGAATACGTTTTAAAGCTCGGTTGGTATTTTCAACTTATCCACTTGTTTGTGGATGATATGCGGTGGAGATTTTATGAGTTACTCCATATCTTTTGAGAACTTTCTCAAGTTGATTATTGCAAAAATGAGTTCCCCGATCACTTATTAAAGCTTTCGGTGTTCCAAACCTTGCAAAAAGACGTTTTAAAAAGTTGACTACAACTCGTGCATCGTTAGTTGGGAGAGCTTGTGCTTCCGCCCATTTAGATACATAATCAATGGCTACGAGAATATAGAGATTATTATGAGATTTTAGAAATGGACCCATAAAGTCAATACCCCAAATGTCAAATACTTCACATACTTGGATGACATTTTGTGGCATTTCATCACGTTGACTTATTTTTCCGGCCCTTTGACAAGCATCACAGGATTTGCAAAGAAGGTGTGCGTCTTTGTAAATTGTAGGCCAATAGAATCCAGCATCATAAACTTTTCTTGCTGTTAGTTGAGGCCCATAGTGCCCTCATGTTGGTCCTGTGTGACAATGGTTTAAAATTTTACTAGCTTCATATCCGAATACACATCGGCGTATTATTCCATCTGGACAACTTTTAAATAGATTTGGATCTTCCCAGAAATAGTTTTTTATATCACTGAAGAATTTCTTTAGTTTTTGGTACGATAATCCTTTTTCAAGGAATTCACATACTAAATAGTTTGCATAGTCTGCAAACCATGGAATTTCATTATAATCTATCTTCAATAGATATTCATCAGGAAAGTTGTCTTGTATGGCCGATTCATTTAGAACTTCTAATTCGGGATTTTCAAGACGAGAAAGATGATCAGCGGCGAGATTTTCTGCTCCTCTTTTATCTCGGATTTCAATATCGAACTCTTGTAAGAGTAAGATCCAACGGATTAATCTTGGTTTGGCATCTTGTTTCGAAAATAGGTATCTAAGAGCAGAATGGTCGGTATAGACCACCGTTTTTGCTAGAACGAGATATGAACGAAATTTGTCAAAAGCAAAAAAAATAGCAAGGAGTTCTTTTTCAGTGGTTGTGTAGTTCGTTTGTGCTCCTTGTAAAGTCTTACTAGCATAATATATAGGTTGAAATCGTTTTTCAATCTTTTGTCCTAAAACGGCTCCCATTGCAAAATCACTTGCATCGCACATTAGTTCAAATGGTAAATTCCAATTTGGTGTTATCATGATCGGCGCATTAGTGAGTTTCTCTTTAAGAATATTAAAAGATTTGATGCATTCATCTGAAAAGATGAATGGAGCATCCTTTTCTAGGAGTTTATTCATAGGAGTGGCAATTTTAGAAAAGTCTTTTATGAAACGTCGGTAAAAACCGGCATGCCCTAGAAAACTCCTAACTCCTCTAACATTGGTGGGATGTGGAAGTTTAGCAATTACATCTACTTTAGCTCTATCCACTTCAATTCCTTTTTTTGAAATTTTATGTCCAAGAACGATGCCTTCTTTAACCATGAAATGGCATTTCTCCCAATTAAGTACTAGATTTGATTGTTCGCATCTAATAAGCATTCGTTCAAGATTAGCTAGACATGTTTCAAATGTATCACCGAAGACTGAAAAGTCATCCATGAAAACTTCCATGCATTCTTCTATCATGTCGTGAAAAATCGCCATCATGCACCTTTGAAAGGTTGCAGGGGCGTTGCAAAGTCCAAATGGCATGCGTTTGTAAGCAAAAGTACCATAAGGGCATGTGAATGTGGTTTTCTCTTGGTCTTCGGGTGCTATTGGAATTTGAAAATATTCAGAAAATCTATCAAGAAAGCAATAGTAACTATTTCCGGCTAATCTTTCCAAGATATCATCAATAAAAGGTAAGGGAAAGTGATCTTTTCTGGTGGCGTCATTTAATTTTCTATAATTAATACATACACGCCATCCTGTTACAGTCCTAGTAGAAATAAGCTCATTTTTTCATTTGTAATGACAGTCATGCCACCCTTCTTAGGCACGCATTGAACTGGGCTTACCCATGGACTATCAGAGATTGGATAAATTAGACCTGCGTCTAGCAGTTTAATAATTTCTTTTTTAACTACATCTTGCATATTAGGATTTAGTCTTCGTTGGCGTTGCACATACGTTTTATGACCTTCTTCCATAAGGATTTTATGTGTGCAATACGAAGGACTTATTCCTTTAATATCATGAATCTTCCATGCAATGGCTGGTTTATGAGCTTTCAACACAGAAATGAGTTGTGATTTTTCATTTTCAGTAAGAGAAGACGATATTATTATAGGTAATTCAGATTTACCATGTAAATAAGCGTATTCCAAATGGTTTGGAAGTGGCTTTAACTCTAATTTCGGAGGTTCTTCTATCGATGATTTGTATCGATATCTGTCTTCTTCTTTTAGCATTTGAATTTCTTCTGTTGTTGGTTCATATCCATTAGCTATAAGTGTAGCTAACATTTCAGCTTCATCAATTGGTTCAGTTCCTTCTCCTAAAGAACATTCTCCTGTTCCTTGTAATTCTGGAAATTCTTCTAATAATTCTGCATGTGAATCTATAGTTTGAATATAATAACATGTATCATCTGCAGATTGCGGTTGTTGCATTGCTCTATCAACTGAAAAGGTAACACTCTCATCCTCTATACTTAGGGTCAATTTCTTACCAAACACGTCTATCATTGCTTTAGCCATGTTTAAGAATGGTCTTCCTAATATGCGAGGAACTTGAGAATCTTCTTCCATGTCCAGAACAACAAAATCTACTGGAAATACTAAAGAACCAACTTTAACTAGCATATTCTCCATTATCCCTTTAGGATATTTTATTGATCGATCGGCTAGCTGTATGCTTATTCTTGTTGGTTTCAATTCTCCAAGGTCTAGTTTAGCGTATAGTGAATACGGCATTAAATTTATACTAGCACCTAAGTCTGCCAATGCTTCTATTGAACTAAGACTACCCAGAAAACATGGAATTGTGAAACTTCCTGGATCAGATAATTTTTCTGGTATCTTATTCAACAGGACTGCTGAACAATTAGCGTTCATAGTAACAGCCGAGAGTTCTTCCATTTTCTTTCTATTCGTGATCAGATCTTTCAAGAATTTAGCATATCTAGGCATTCCTGAAATCACATCAATGAAAGGAAGATTTACATTTAACTGTTTAAACATATTCAAGAATTTGGATTGCTCGGCTTCAAGTTTCTCTTTCTTCATTTTACTCGGGTAAGGAAGTGGTGGTTGGTATGGTTTAACATAAGGTTTAGCCTTAACTGTGTTATCTTCATTAACCTTTTCAACTACCGGTTCTTTTTCCTTATCTTGTTCAGGTTGTGGTTCTTGTGGAGTAGGAATAGCTTCATCAGAAGTTACAGGTATTTCAGGTGGTTTAAGTGTTGTACCACTTCTTGTGGTAATAGCTTTAGCTGTTTCATTCTAGGGGTTAGTATTTGTATCACTAGGTAAACTTCCCAGTTTTCTTTCACCTATTAACCTTGCTAGGTTACTTACTTCTTGTTCCAAGTTTTGAATAGAAGCTTGTTGATTTCTAAATGCTTGAGCATTTTGTTTATTGGTTTGTTTCTGAGATGTGAAAAACTGCGTTTGAGTTTCAACTAGCTTTGTCATCATATCTTCTAAATTCGGCTTTTTATCATCGGGTTGTGGTGGTTTGTTTTGAAAATTAGGTCTTTGCTGGTTGTAAGTATTGTTGGATACTTGTTGATTGCTAGGACCTTGTTGGTTGTTGTATGGAATATTTCAGTTATAATTCTGATTTTGATTGTAAATCGGTCTTGGCGGTTGATAATTATTCTGATAATTATTTCCAGGCCTTTGGTTTATATATGAAATATTCTTTCTTTGTTCCATTGTTAATTCAATACTAAGACAATCTTTTGTCAAATGTGGTCCTCCACACTGCTCACAACTAATTCGTATTGAGTGGATATCCTTAGTCATCTTTTCCATTCGTCTCTCGACAGCATCTATCTTTGCGGAAATGGAATCTAAGTCATGGCTAGAATCGGCTCTAGCTGCTTTAGATGATCTAACGATATCTTTTTCTTGGTGCCACTCATGTGAGTGGGAAGCAGTGTTATCAATAATTTTGTAAGCATCAGTTTCGGTTTTCTTCATAATAGAACCACCAGCTGCTATATCGATGTCTTTCCTTGTAGTGATGTCGCATCCTTGGTAGAATATTTGTACTATTTGACAGGTGTCTAAACCATGTTGCGGACATCCTCTTAATAATTTTCCAAATCTTGTCCACGCCTCATATAGAGTTTCATTCGGTTTCTGTGTGAAAATAACAATTTCTCCTTGAAGTCTTACGGCTTTAGATGCCGGAAAGAATTGTCTAAGAAATTTTTCAACTAAAACGTCCCATGTATCAATCGCCCCTTCAGGTAACGATTCCAACCAATCTTTGGCTTCTTCCTTTAAACTCCAGGGAAATAGCATGAGATATATCTGTTCATCCTCCACTTCTCTTATTTTAAATAGTGTGCAGATCCTATTAAAGGTACGAAGATGTTCATTTGGATCTTCCTTCGGCGCACCACTAAATTGGCATTGATTAGTCACCATATGTAGAATTTGTCCTTTGATTTCATAATCTGGCGCATTAATGTCTGGATGAGTAATTACGTGACCTTGGCCAGTGCGTTTAGCTCTCATTCGGTCTTCCATACTTAAAGGTTCCAGATTCTCCATAATTGAATTTATTGAATCGGAATCACTAGAAGATTCTGATTTAATGGTTCGTTCCTCAACAATCTCTGTTTGAATGATTGGTGGTTCCGGAGGAAAATTTAATGGTTCAGGATCTATGAATCGTCCCTGAATATTCTCCGGATTCTCAATTGTGAGGTCGGGTTCAAAAAATGGATTATCAAAAATTTGAATTGGAATACTTGGTCGACTGGATGACGATTCTAAAGAAAAATCAATGGCGGTAATATTTGCTAAATGTCTTGATCTAGTTACAGGTGGTGAACGTACAAAAGGTGGTGAACGTCTTGCTCGGTGCATTCACTGAATATCCTATTAGTTTTTAAAAAGGAAAGAAAAATTATATAAGTTATCCAATTAACAGACTTTTCTGATTTTGCCCACGTTTCGAATAGCCAAAAGATGCAGCAGAGGGGCAGGATTCGTTTGGTCTCAATATAATTGAGGACTGTTTGGCTCCAATAACCCAGTCCACGTACAAATCCAGCTATTACTACGAACCAGAAAATTTTGATGTCTATCAATTTAACCACTTAAAATAAATTTTCGTAATTTTAAGAAATTTAGATAAGAAGTAGAATAAAAATCTATGTCCTAAAACTAGAATAGCGAGAAATAAGAAAGAAAAAGAGTGCGTCGAAAAAGAAAAAGAAAAGGGTTGAAAAATAAAAGGCGTCGGAAAATAAGAAAGAAAAAGAGTGACTTATAAAACTTAAAAATACTTAACTAACACAACCTTATTACTATCACTAACTTAAAATTATAATCGCAAATTGAGATTACTAATTGGAATGATAATTGATACATAGGTAAAAGGTGTCTAAAAATATTAAAGCTTACAAGTAAAACTATATCCCAAATGGCAATATCTTAAAAAGGTACTAAAACTTAAAAAGGCGTCGCAAAATTCTAAAGCACCTAAATCATGGTCTAAAGAAAAAGCACTTAAGGGATTTTACGACAAAGCCTAAAATTCTAGAAATAAAAATAACTATGGCAAAAACTAAGTTTAAAACTAAATACGAGCAAAAAATACAAAAATTACGCTAAAACAATTAAAAAGGGACAAAATATAAAAATATACTAAAATTTGTAAAAAGTACAATTTTTATAAAAATATTATTTTTATATTATTTATTTTATAAAACTATTAATTTTGTAATTTAAATAATCTAAAAAAACTAAAATACAAATTAAATAAAAAGTAAAACTAAATAATATTAAAATCTAAACCTAATTAGGGTTTAAAATTAATTATAATTAATAATTATCCGTAATTAATGCGAATTAGGGCTTCTGTGTGGCCCGTGTCAGACGGCTCCGCGAGTCGCGGTGCCTCGTGGCTACAAACGCCGCAGGTCGCGGGGTTTGGAATTTCAGTTGACAGGTTGATTTAAATTCGACATTTTACTTTTTTTTTTATATTTTCTGTTTAAATATTTAAATAAAATATTTATCAAAACTAAATAAAAACTTATGTTTTAAAAACTAAAATAAAAATAGAAATACTTTATAATTTTATAAAAATAACAATCTAAAAAATAGATTTATATATATTTATTTTTTTTCGGTTTTTTTAAAATTTTTTTATATTTTAAATAAACACAAAATATTTAAATAAAACTTATATTTTTTATAAAATAAAAATAAAAAAACTTTATAAAATTTAAATATTTAACAAACTCTTAAAAATATTTATATTTTTGTTTTTCTTTTTATATTTTTGAATATTTAAAACGTATTTTTACAAAAGCGTATTTTTTTATATTAGTAAACAATAATTTTTTTTTTTTATATTAGCGTTGCGCTTCCGGCTTTTAAGCTAGATGTTCCCCGGCAGCGGCGCCAAAAATACTTGATGGTTAAAGCTAGGTGTATATAAAATAGCTTAAATTTTACAAGGAAATACTATTAAATACGATACAATTTTACACAAGATATTTATTTATTTAGAGAATGGATATACTTAAACCTTGCTACAACACTTATAGGCAGTGTACCTAATCGTACAGTAGTGTAGTTTTTAGTAAGTCCGGTTCGTTCCACAGGGAAAATCTTTTAATCAAAGCTTAATGCTATATTAGTTTTATTTTATAAAAATACAAATATATATATAAGTAATATTATTATTATAAAGGGGGGTTTTTACCGTTTAATGACCGGTTTGTCGATTTTAAAACTTTAGTCGCAGTTAAAACCAAATGTAAAATATTAAATAAATAAAAGACTTAATTTAAAGTGTAAAGTAAATAACGATAATGAAATTGCGAATAATAAAAGTGCGATAAAATAAACTTGCGATAATTAAAAAATACGATAATTAAAAGTGCAATTAAATACAATAACAATAAATAAAAATGCGATAATTAGAAGTGCAATTAAATATAAAATAAAGGAAATTAAATATGAAATAAAAGAATTATGCTTATTTAAACTTCCGTAATCATGATGTTTGACGTGTTGATTTTAGTTTTATTCCCATGGGTTAATTGTCCTTTGTCCTGGATTATTTAATATGTCCGTCTGGTTTTTGTCCATAACAGTCCATCAGTCATAAATATAAAGTACGAGTGTCCTCGTCAAATTATCCTTATACCCGAAGTCAAATATTCCAACTAATTGGGGACTTAAACTGTAACAAGATTTTAATACTTTGTTTAATAATTACACCAGGATGTCGACTGAGTGTAACCCAAGGTTTTAATACTTTGTTAACAATTATGCCAAGTGTCCTTGTACATAATTTCACCCATGTTTTAATAATTCTAGTGGCTATTAATCCATTCCCGTGTCCGGTTAAATGAACGATTATTCGTACATATAAATACCCCACCCATCGTGTCTGATTGAGTGTATATGGTTATTTATAGGGACGTCCAATTGTAAATCTTTATATTAAAATTAACAAACTATCATTTAGTTAAACAAATATAAAGCCCATTAATAGCCCATAGTCTAATTTCCACAAGTGTCGTTCTTTTGTCCAAACCCCAATTATGGTACAAAGCCCAATTACCCAATTTTAGTAATTAGCCCAACATCATGATTACTTCATTTTAAATAAACATAATAATAACTTAGCTACGAGACATTAAATTAAAAAGGTTGAACATAATTTACAATGATTAAAAATAGCGTAGCGTTACGCGGACAGAATTTCTACTTATACCCTTACAACATTCGCTAACATACCCTTATTATTAGGAATTAAAATTAAAATTAAAATTAAAATATAAATATATATATTTTACGTATACATATATAGAGAGATTGAATTTTTTGGATATATAAAAATGATCAGAATTCGTTGGGTTTTATAGGGATTTTCGAATTTGGCTGCTCCGCAACTCGCGGCATTTTTGCTCTTCAAACTCCGCGAGTCGCGGAGTTTGAAATTCCAGCTCACTCCAATTTGGATCTTAGTCTGCCGACGGTTTATTATATAAATATAATATATATATAATTTATATAATTAATTATATATTATATTATATTTATATACATAGTTAACTTGTAATTTTTAGTCCGTTGCGTCGAGCGTTGAGAGTTTACTCATGTCCCGGTTCCGGATTTTCGAACGTCCTTGCGTACAATTTAATATCTTGTACTTTGCGTTTTGAATCTTGTACTCTTGTAATTTCGAGACATTTCTTATCAATAATTGGAACCACTTTGATTGTATTTTGTACTTTTGAGCTTTTTGGACCTTTACGTCTTCAATTCGTCGAATCTGTCTTTTGTCTTCACCTTTTATTATTTAAACGAATATCACTTTTAAATAGAACAATTGCAACTAAAAGCTTGTCTTTCTTGAGGAATAATGCTATGAAATATATGTTCGTTTTTAGCATTATCAGTTGGGAACGCTCGATAGAAAATTTAGTACCGAAAAGCGGATTATGCGAAACTATGAAGGAAGCCGTGGACAAATCACAAAGACTAAACTTGCCTTCAAAGAATCCAAATGATTCAATGCCTGCTGAAGCCTTTAGCAAATATCTTGCTCCTTACTCTAAACCCTTGTGGACGATATTCTTCATCATCCTCCGATCTTAGATATTCCAAGATATCATCGTATCTTTCATTATAAATACCCTCCATATTTCTGAAGATATTTTCATAACTATTCATATCTGAAATCATTAATCTCTTGGCGCTATTAGTATTACATCATATAAGAAACTGTTAGTTTCTATATTCTGTAAACTTTCGAGTTTAAATTATGAAAGTTTTTGAAGTAGTGTTGGGAACTGATGCATGAGTTAGTATAATATAATGACACTTGATCAACGTGATTATATTACAGTAAGTCATGCTGAGTTTCTAATGGGATGTGATGATTCACAGATCATAACGTCATCATGTGCCATGTTACACGACTCTTGTATTCTACTTAACCTCTAAACATATCAAGAAAATATTTTTCTTGATGATTCGACATTTTCCAAGGTATTCTGGTAATTTGACAAATCAAGTTTGTGCCGTTACAATTTCCTTCTTAGAACATCAACTATGTTCATTCTAAATTTCATATCTACAAATTCTGTACCATCACTCGCTTTACTAGAGGTCGAGAAGAGAATAAAAAAGCAAAGAGCTTCAAAATATAAGAGAATATATAAAGCCCAATAACAACACGGAGGTTACAAACCGTGGATATTAATAGCAATATAAAGACACGGTAGAATTAAGAATAGTATCACCCCAAGATAATAGTAAAAGTAAACAGATTTTTCTGGTAGAAGATTGAAAAGAAGGATGACAGAAATGATAATTAGGAAAATATCAAGGATTAGAACTGGATTAAGCATTTTCACAATCTTTTGGATGTATGGACTAAGAAAGAAAGTATAGGAATGGTGAGAATAATGGAATGGAAGACCTTAATTTATAATAAAAATATCAGACAGTGTAACCGAGGCAGATCACCGTACTTAATTATAGAGATCTTAATTTCCTTATTCACCGAAGAATCAAATCTTTTATATTTCGAAGATTTTCTTTAATCCCTTGAATTCTGGAATTCAACCAAGACAACGTCAAAAGCTAAGACGAATCTCTATTTATTCATTTCACTCTTTTGTAATAGATTCACTCGTACTCTTCGAATAATCGATATTACGCAGTGGTGATAAAATTTTATTTTATCAACTCATATTCGTCATGAAAACAATTTTATTGTTAGCCATGACCCCCTCACTCAAATTTCGGGACGAAATTTCTTTAACGGGTAGGTACTGTGATGACCCGGAAATTTCTGACTAAATTTAAACTTAATCTTTATATGATTTCGATACGATAAGAAAAGTATGTAATGTTGAGTCTAGAAAAATTTTGGAACGATGTTCATATATTCAATTGACCTTCTACTGCTCTCGACGATTTACGAACAATTAATTGTAAATAAATACGTGTGTATGTATATATAAATAATAATTCGAAATATAATTTGAAGTATTATATGTTGTTGTTATTAAAAGTTAATAAAATAAAAATAGGATATTATAATAATTATTATTCAAAATATATCTCTATATATAAATAAAGTATATTAAAAATAAATATTAAATGATTGTAATACTCGTTTGATGTTCCGATTGATATTAAGCATGTTAAACTCAAACTTATATTATTTTAAAATAAACGGTTAGTCGAAAATGAGTTTTATAAATTATAGGCTTATTAAAAATGTATTTAGGAACTAATTGTTGAATTTTAAAACTTTTTATATTTTACTTGGGGTTCGGAGTGAATAATTAATGTAATTTTTTTATTAATAGTTAATGACTGAATTTTTTACCATAATGACCAAAATAAATAAATATTTTTGATTTAAAAATTTAGGATTTTTCCGAGGACTCTTATCCGCCACTGATTTAACAACGGGGTACGATTTAGCAGTCCTCCTGTCGGCAGAGAAAAATCAAACAAAGTTCACATGATGCTTTACTATTTTTTAAAGTTTCAACCACTCTTTTTGCACGAATCCTTTCCTTCTCTTCATATTACTATTGTGATTATATTATTATTATTAATTATTAAATTATTAATTTAAGATATATATTTACGTATATGAGATGCATACATTGCAAAACCCATCTTATTTTTCCTATTCTTCAATCTATCTATTACCACTACCACTTTACACAAACACACATATGATAGAAAACACTCAAACCTCACCTCTCCATCAACCAACCTCCGGCCACCTTCTATCACCGACACCACCATGTACAACCACCAACAACCGCAGCACCATCACTCTCACCACCTCATGAAAACCACATAATCACCACCATATTTAGAAACCTCACCACCATCATCGCAAGTTAAATGATGCAATAGATTTCTGTTCCTTCGACAACCCACCATCACAATTTCACTTTCATAACCACCATCTGCAAACCATATTGTTTCTTATATTTCCTTCTGTTTTTGTCAAGCATCAAACATAACCACCGCCTTCACTCCATGACCATCGTGTAGTGACCCGAACTTTTCCATGTTTATATATATTAATTGAGATTGATATTTACATGATTAAATGTTTCTAACATGTTAAGCAATCAAACTTGTTAAGACTTGATTAATTGAAATATGTTTCATATAGACAATTGACCACCCAAGTTGACCGGTGATTCACGAACGTTAAAACTTGTAAAAACTATATGATGACATATATATGGATATATATATAGTTAACATGATACTATGATAAGTAAACATATCATTAAGTATATTAACAATGAACTACATATGTAAAAACAAGACTACTAACTTAATGATTTTTAAACGAGACATATATGTAACGATTATCGATGTAAAGACATTTAATGTATATATATATCATATTAAGAGATATTCATACATGATAATATCATGATAATATAATAATTTAAAATCTCATTTGATATTATAAACATTGGGTTAACAACATTTAACAAGATCGTTAACCTAAAGGTTTCAAAACAACACTTACATGTAACGACTAACGATGACTTAACGACTCAGTTAAAATGTATATACATGTAGTGTTTTAATATGTATTTATACACTTTTGAAAGACTTCCATACACTTATCAAAATACTTCTACTTAACAAAAATGCTTACAATTACATCCTCGTTCAGTTTCATCAACAATTCTACTCGTATGCACCCGTATTCGTACTCGTACAATACACAGCTTTTAGATGTATGTACTATTGGTATATACACTCCAATGATCAGCTCTTAGCAGCCCATGTGAGTTACCTAACACATGTGGGAACCATCATTTGGCAACTAGCATGAAATATCTCATAAAATTACAAAAATATGAGTAATCATTCATGACTTATTTACATGAAAACAAAATTACATATCCTTTATATCTAATCCATACACCAACGACCAATAACACCTACAAACACTTTCATTCTTCAATTTTCTTCATCTAATTGATCTCTCTCAAGTTCTAAGTGTTCTTCATAAATTCTACTAGTTCTAGTTACATAAAATCAAGAATACTTTCAAGTTTGCTAGCTCACTTCCAATCTTGTAAGGTGATCATCCAACCTCAAGAAATCTTTGTTTCTTACAGTAGGTTATCATTCTAATACAAGTTAATAATCATATTCAAACTTTGGTTCAATTTCTATAACTATAACAATCTTATTTCAAGTGATGATCTTACTTGAACTTGTTTTCGTGTCATGATACTGCTTCAAGAACTTCGAGCCATCCAAAGATCCGTTGAAGCTAGATCCATTTTTCTCTTTTCCAGTAGGTTTATCCAAGGAACTTAAGGTAGTAATGATATTCATAACATCATTCAATTCATACATATAAAGCTATCTTATTCGAAGGTTTAAACTTGTAATCACTAGAACATAGTTTAGTTAATTCTAAACTTGTTCGCAAACAAAAGTTAATCCTTCTAACTTGACTTTTAAAATCAACTAAACACATGTTCTATATCTATATGATATGCTAACTTAATGATTTAAAACCTGGAAACACGAAAAACACCGTAAAACCGGATTTGCGCCGTCGTAGTAACACCGCGGGCTGTTTTGGGTTAGTTAATTAAAAACTATGATAAACTTTGATTTAAAAGTTGTTATTCTGAGAAAATGATTTTTATTATGAACGTGAAACTATATCCAAAAATCATGGTTAAACTCAAAGTGTAAGTATGTTTTCTAAAATGGTCATCTAGACGTCGTTCTTTCGACTGAAATGACTACCTTTACAAAAACGACTTGTAACTTATATTTCCGACTATAAACCTATACTTTTTCTGTTTAGATTCATAAAATAGAGTTTAATATGAAACCATAGCAATTTGATTCACTCAAAACGGATTTAAAATGAAGAAGTTATGGGTAAAACAAGATTGGATAATTTTTCTCATTTTAGCTACGTGAAAATTGGTAACAAATCTATTCCAACCATAACTTAATCAACTTGTATTGTATATTATGTAATCTTGAGATACCATAGACACGTATACAATGTTTCGACCTGTCATGTCGACACATCTATATATATTTCGGAACAACCATAGACACTCTATATGTGAATGTTGGAGTTAGCTATACAGGGTTGAGGTTGATTCCAAAATATATATAGTTTGAGTTGTGATCAATACTGAGATATGTATACACTGGGTCGTGGATTGATTCAAGATAATATATATTGATTTATTTCTATACATCTAACTGTGGACAACTAGTTGTAGGTTACTAACGAGGACAGCTGACTTAATAAACTTAAAACATCAAAATATATTAAAAGTGTTGTAAATATATTTTAAACATACTTTGATATATATGTATATATTGTTATAGGTTCGTGAATCAACCAGTGGCCAAGTCTTACTTCCCGACGAAGTAAAAATCTGTGAAAGTGAGTTATAGTCCCACTTTTAAAATCTAATATTTTTAGGATGAGAATACATGCAGGTTTTATAAATGATTTACAAAATAGACACAAGTACGTGAAACTACATTCTATGGTTGAATTATCGAAATCGAATATGCCCCTTTTTATTAAGTCTGGTAATCTAAGAATTAGGGAACAGACACCCTAATTGACGCGAATCCTAAAGATAGATCTATTGGGCCTAACAAACCCCATCCAAAGTACCGGATGCTTTAGTACTTCGAAATTTATATCATATCCGAAGGGTGTCCTGGAATGATGGGATATTCTTATATATGCATCTTGTTAATTTCGATTACCAGGTGTTCACCATATGAATAATTTTTATCTCTATGTATGGGATGTATATTGAAATATGAAATCTTGTGGTCTATTATTATGATTTGATAATATATAGGTTAAACCTATAGCTCACCAACATTTTTGTTGACGTTTTAAGCATGTTTATTCTCAGGTGATTATTAAGAGCTTTCGCTGTCGCATACTTAAATAAGGACGAGATTTGGAGTCCATGCTTGTATGATATTGTGTAAAAACTGCATTCAAGAAACTTATTTTGTTGTAACATATTTGTATTATAAACCATTATGTAATGGTCGTGTGTAAACAGGATATTTTAGATTATCATTATTTGATAATCTACGTAAAGCTTTTTAAACATTTATTAATGAAATAAAGGTTATAGTTTGTTTTAAAATGAATGCAGTCTTTGAAAAACGTCTCATATAGAGGTCAAAACCTCGCAACGAAATCAATTAATATGGAACGTTTTTAATCAATAAGAACGGGACATTTCAGTTGGTATCCGAGCGTTGGTCTTAGAGAACCAGAAAATTTGCATTAGTGTGTCTTATCGAGTTTGTTAGGATGCATTAGTGAGTCTGGACTTCGACCGTGTTTTCTTTAAAAATGATCGCTTAACATTTTTGTTGGAAACTATATATTTTTAACATGTGAATATTATGTGATATATTAATATCTTAACGTGTTTGATATTATGTGATAGATGTCTACCTCTAGAACAAGTCTCATTGACTCACCTAATAATAATAAAGAGTCAAATGTGAATTGGAATGATTCGTGGACTGATTCACAAGTTCCCGAAGAGGAACCGGAAGAAGAGTCGGAATCAGAAGAAGAATCGGAACCGGAAGAAGAATCGGAACCGGAAGAAGAAATAGAACCAGTGGGGGAAATAATAAAACGGTTAAGTAAAAGAAAATCCTCAACCAACCGACCAAGGTTAATTATGGTCAATGGTGTTTCCGCCAAGGAAGCAAAATATTAGGAGGATTACCAATTCTCAAATGAATCGGATTCCAATGAGAATTCCGATGATGTTATAGAAATTACCCCAACTGAATTTAAAAAGGCAAAAGAAAATAATAAGGGAAAGGGCATAAAAATAGAGAAATCTAATTCCAACCCCGATGAACTTTATATGTATCGTCAACCCCCGAAGTCCTTAAGTTGTAACAATGACCTGGGAACCTCTAAACCACCAGGTTTTTCTAAACCGTTGTGGAAAACGACAGCTAGTATTAGGGGAACATCATATATCCCTAGAAACTTGGCAAAACGAACCAAAACCGAAGAAGAAGAAACGAGCGAGTCGGAATAATATAGTTGTATTCGTGTGGTGTAATATATGTAATATAGTGTGCTTATGCTTTATGATATATGTAAAAATTGCTTGTATTAATAAGTATTTTTTTTATGAATCTAACTCTTGTCTATTTTACAGTTTAAAAACACAAAATGGATAGACAACCCAATATTTTAAGAGACCTACCCGGAGACATGATTGATGAAATCTTGTCTAGAGTCGGTCAGAATTCCTCGGCACAACTATTTAAGGCGAGATCAGTTTGTAAGACATTCGAAGAACGTTCCAAGAATGTCTTGGTTTATAAGAGACTTTCGTTTGAAAGATGGGGGATATCACATTGGGAAACCCATAAGTTACGATGTGTTTACTTTGACGCATATATTGCGGGGAACCCAAATGCTATTTTACGCAACGGGTTAAGAAATTATTTTGACTCAATGTATCCGAATATAGGACTTCATGATTTAGAAAAAGCGGCTAACATGCAACATAAAGAAGCATGTTATGCTTATGGGTTAGTAATGTTCGCTTCTCACCAAAGTGAGAACAAGAACATCGGGCTACAACTATTAAACAAAACATTCCCACAAGTGACGGAGTCGGTAATTGGGTTAAGAAATGAGGTTTTTAGATTGTTACGAGACTGTTGGACATTACGTAACCCTCGTCCCTTTGATGACGTTACAACACGCTGTCTTATCAACGGCCATAACGGTTATGTTCCACAAGACCAAGGATGGGAAGTAATCTTAGTAAAACCAGAATGCATGACTTGTTTCTGGACGTATGAATTACGTGTCTTTATTGCCTTTGCTGAACGACTTGTGTACTAGCTAGAATTATCTTCACAACCATCTGGTATCAAATTTATTCTGTGCTATATTTCATGCTATATGTAAAATAAGCGGTATTGTAAGTTTGTAAAATATTGTGTAAAAGTTTGAACGCGAAATATTATTATAATCAGTTTTTCATATAGAATTGTAGTAGTTGAATTGTATATTAGCTACTAAGTATGAACTTAACGGGTAGGTACTACCCGAATTTAAACTTATAAAATGCTAATATGAAGAAAAAGCTTTTATAAATGAGTTCATATTATGCTACGAAATACTATTAACTACTCTTAATATTCTGAATGATTAACTTGTTCCATTTGACTATTTTGAAGGAAATGGCACCGACTACTCGACACACCGTGAATATGAATGAAGAGGAATTCCGTACTTTTCTAGCTTCAAACATAGCCGCAGTACAGGCTGCGCTACATACCAACAATAACCTTGGATCTAGCAGTACAGGAAATCGTGTAGGATGCACCTACAAAGAATTCACTGCCTGCAAACCTTTGGAATTTGATGGAACCGAAGGACCGATCGGATTGAAACGGTGGACCGAGAAGGTCGAATCGGTGTTTGCCATAAGTAAGTGTACTGAAGAGGACAAAGTGAAGTACGCTACGCATACCTTCACAGGTTCTGCGTTAACATGGTGGAATACCTATCTAAAGCAAGTGGGACAAGATGATGCTTACGCACTACCGTGGTCAGCATTCAAGCACTTGATGAACGAGAAGTACCGTCCCAGAACCGAGGTCAATAAGCTCAAGACAGAACTTAGAGGGTTACGAACCAAAGGATTTGATATTACCACGTACAAAAGACGATTCACAGAATTGTGCCTATTGTGTCCGGGAGCATTCGAAGATGAGGAAGAGAAGATCAACGCGTTTGTGAAAGGATTACCGAAAAGAATCCAAGAAGATATAAGTTCACACGAGCCCGCCTCCATACAACAGGCATGTAGAATGGCTCACAAACTAGTGAACCAGATTGAGGAAAGAATTAAAGAACAGACGGCTGAAGAGGCCAATGTGAAGCAAGTCAAAAGAAAGTGGGAGGAAAACGGTGATAAGAATCACCAATACAACAACAACAGCAATTACAATAATAATCGCAACAATTATCCCAACAATCGCAACATCAATCGCAACTACAACAAACGGCCCAACAACAACAACAACAACAACAACAACAACAACAACAACAACAACAACAACAACAACAACAACAGCAACTACAACAATCGTCCCAACAACAATAACAATTGCAACAACAACAACAATCAGAAGCAGCTATGCCAAAGGTGTGAAAAGTATCACTCGGGGTTCTGCACCAAATTTTGCAACAAGTGTAAAAGAAATGGTCATAGCGCGGAAAAGTGTGAGGTCTACGGACCAGGGGTTAACAGAACAAAAGGAACAAATGGTGTCGGAACGAGTAATGGCAGAGCAAGTAGTGTCGGAGCAAGTTATGCCAATGTAGTTTGTTATAAATGTGGAAAACCGGGCCACATTATTAGAAATTGCCCGAACCAGGAGAACACGAATGGACAAGGCCGCGGAAGAGTTTTCAATATTAATGTGGCAGAGGCACAGGAAGACCCGGAGCTTATTACGGGTACGTTTCTTATTGACAATAAATCTGCTTACGTTTTATTTGATTCGGGTGCGGATAGAAGCTATATGAGTATAGATTTTTGTGCTAAATTAAGTTGTCCATTGACACCGTTGGATAGTAAATTTTTACTCGAATTAGCAAATGGTAAATTAATTTCAGCAGATAATATATGTCGGAATCGAGAAATTAAACTGGTTAGCGAAACATTTAAGATTGACTTGATACCAGTAGAGTTAGGGAGTTTTGATGTGATAATCAGTATGGACTGGTTGAAAGAAGTGAAAGCAGAGATCGTTTGTTACAAAAATGCAATTCGCATTATACGAGAAAAAGGAAAACCCTTAATGGTGTACGGAGAAAAGCGCAACACAAAGCTACATCTTATTAGTAATTTGAAGGCACAAAAACTAATAAGAAAAGGTTGCTATGCTATTCTAGCACACGTCGAGAAAGTACAAACTGAAGAAAAGAGCATCAATGATGTTCCCGTCGCAAAAGAATTTCCCGATGTATTTCCGAAAGAATTATCGGGATTACCCCCACATCGATCCGTTGAATTTCAAATAGATCTTGTACCAGGAGTTGTACCAATAGCTCATGCTCCTTACAGACTCGCACCCAGCGAGATGAAAGAACTGCAAAGCCAATTACAAGAAGTTTTAGAGCGTGGTTTCATTCGACCAAGCACATCACCGTGGGGAGCTCCTGTTTTGTTTGTCAAGAAGAAAGATGGTACATTCAGGTTGTGTATCGACTACCGAGAGTTGAACAAACTTACCATTAAGAACCGCTATCCACTACTGAGAATCGACGACTTATTTGATCAACTACAAGGCTCGTCTGTTTATTCAAAGATTGACTTACGTTCCGGGTATCATCAAATGCGGGTGAAAGAAGATGATATTCCAAAGACTGCTTTCAGAACACGTTACGGTCATTACGAGTTTATGGTCATGCCGTTTGGTTTAACTAATGCACTAGCTGTGTTCATGGACCTTATGAACCGAGTGTGTGGACCATACCTTGACAAGTTTGTCATTGTTTTCATTGATGACATGCTTATTTACTCAAAGAATGACCAAGAACACGGTGAACATTTGAAAAAGGTGTTAGAAGTATTGTGGAAGGAAGAATTGTACGCTAAGTTTTGAAAGTGTGCATTTTGGTTGGAAGAAGTTCAATTCCTCGGTCACATAGTGAACAAAGAAGGTATTAAGGTGGATCCGGCAAAGATAGAAACTGTTGAAAAGTGGGAAACCCCGAAAACTCCGAAACACATACGCCGGTTTTTAGGACTAGCTGGTTACTACAGAAGGTTCATCCAAGACTTTTCTAGAATAGCAAAACCCTTGACTGCATTAATGCATAAAGGGAAGAAATTTGAATGGAATGATGAACAAGAGAAAGCGTTTCAGTTATTGAAGAAAAAGCTAACTACGGCACCTATATTGTCATTGCCTGAAGGGAATGATGATTTTGTGATTTATTGTGATGCATCAAAGCAAGGTCTCGGTTGTGTATTAATGCAACGAACGAAGGTGATTGCTTATGCGTCTAGACAATTGAAGATTCACGAACAAAATTATACGACGCATGATTTGGAATTAGGCGCGGTTGTTTTTGCATTAAAGACTTGGGGGCACTACTTATATGGGGTCAAAAGTATTATATATACCGAACACAAAAGTCTTCAACACATATTTAATCAGAAACAACTGAATATGAGGCTGCGTAGGTGGATTGAATTGTTGAATGATTACGACTTTGAGATTCGTTACCACCCGGGGAAGGCAAATGTGGTAGCCGATGCCTTGAGCAGGAAGGACAGAGAACTCATTCGAGTAAAATCTATGAATATAATGATTCATAATAACCTTACTACTCAAATAAAGGAGGCACACTAAGGAGTTTTAAAAGAGGGAAATTTAAAGGATGAAATACCCAAAGGATCGGAGAAGCATCTTAATATTCGGGAAGACGGAACCCGGTATCGGGCTGAAAGGATTTGGGTACCAAAATTTAGAGATATGAGAGAAATGGTACTTAGAGAAGCTCATAAAACTAGATACTCAATACATCCTGGAACGGGGAAGATGTACAAGGATCTCAAGAAACATTTTTGGTGGCCGGGTATGAAAGCCAATGTTGCTAAATACGTAGGAGAATGTTTGACGTGTTCTAAGGTCAAAGCTGAGCATCAGAAACCATCAGGTCTACTTCAACAACCTGAAATCTCGGAATGGAAATGGGAAAACATTACCATGGATTTCATCACTAAATTGCCAAGGACTGCAAGTGATTTTGATACTATTTGGGTAATAGTTGATCGTCTCACCAAATCAGCACATTTCTTGCCAATAAGAGAAGATGACAAGATGGACAAGTTAGCACGGCTGTATTTGAAGGAAGTCGTCTCCAGACATGGAATACCAATCTCTATTATCTCTGATAGGGATGGCAGATTTATTTCAAGATTCTGGCAGACATTACAGCAAGCATTAGGAACTCGTCTAGACATGAGTACTGCCTATCATCCACAAACTGATGGGCAGAGCGAAAGGATGATAAAAACGCTTGAAGACATGCTACGAGCATGTGTTATTGATTTCGGAAACAGTTGGGATCGACAACTACCGTTAGCAGAATTTTCCTACAACAACAGCTACCATTCAAGCATTGAGATGGTGCCGTTTGAAGCACTTTATGGTAGAAAGTGCAGGTCTCCTATTTGTTGGAGTGAAGTGGGGGATAGTCAGATTACGGGTCCGGAGATTATACAAGAAACTACCGAGAAGATCATCCAAATTCAACAACGGTTGAAAACCGCCCAAAGTCGACAAAAGAGCTACGCTGACATTAAAAGAAAAGATATAGAATTTGAAATTGGAGAGATGGTCATGCTTAAAGTTGCACCTTGGAAAGGCGTTGTTCGATTTGGTAAATGAGGGAAATTAAATCCAAGGTATATTGGACCATTCAAGATTATTGATCGTGTCGGACCAGTAGCATACCGACTTGAGTTACCTCAACAACTTGTGGCTGTACATAACACTTTTCACATCTCGAATTTGAAGAAATGTTTTGCTAAAGAAGATCTCACTATTCCGTTAGATGAAATCCAAATCAACGAAAAACTTCAATTCATCGAAGAACCCGTCGAAATAATGGATCGTGAGGTTAAAAGACTTAAGCAAAACAAGATACCAATTGTTAAGGTTCGATGGAATACTTGTAGAGGACCCGAGTTCACCTGGGAGCATGAAGATCAGATGAAGAAGAAATACCCGCATCTATTTCCAGAAGATTCGTCAACACCTTCAACAGCTTAAAATTTCGGGACGAAATTTATTTAACGGGTAGGTACTGTAGTGACCCGAACTTTTCCATGTTTATATATATTAATTAAGATTGATATTTACATGATTAAATGTTTCCAACATGTTAAGCAATCAAACTTGTTAAGACTTGATTAATTGAAATATGTTTCATATAGACAATTGACCACCCAAGTTGACCGGTGATTCACGAACGTTAAAACTTGTAAAAACTATATGATGACATATATATGGATATATATATATAGTTAACATGATACTATGATAAGTAAACATATCATTAAGTATATTAACAATGAACTACATATGTAAAAACAAGACTACTAACTTAATGATTTTTAAACGAGACATATATGTAACGATTATCGTTGTAAAGACATTTAATGTATATATATCATATTAAGAGATATTCATACAAGATAATATCATGATAATATAATAATTTAAAATCTCATTTGATATTATAAACATTGGGTTAACAACATTTAACAAGATCGTTAACCTAAAGGTTTCAAAACAACACTTACATGTAACGACTAACGATGACTTAACGACTCAGTTAAAATGTATATACATGTAGTGTTTTAATATGTATTTATACACTTTTGAAAGACTTCCATACACTTATCAAAATACTTCTACTTAACAAAAATGCTTACAATTACATCCTCGTTCAGTTTCATCAACAATTCTACTCGTATGCACCCGTATTCGTACTCGTACAATACACAGCTTTTAGATGTATGTACTATTAGTATATACACTCCAATGATCAGCTCTTAGCAGCCCATGTGAGTCACCTGACACATGTGGGAACCATCATTTGGCAACTAGCATGAAATATCTCATAAAATTACAAAAATATGAGTAATCATTCATGACTTATTTACATGAAAACAAAATTACATATCCTTTATATCTAATCCATACACCAACGACCAAAAACACCTACAAACACTTTCATTCTTCAATTTTCTTCATCTAATTGATCTCTCTCAAGTTCTATCTTCAAGTTCTAAGTGTTCTTCATAAATTCTACAAGTTCTAGTTACATAAAATCAAGAATACTTTCAAGTTTGCTAGCTCACTTCCAATCTTGTAAGGTGATCATCCAACCTCAAGAAATCTTTGTTTCTTACAGTAGGTTATCATTCTAATACAAGTTAATAATCATATTCAAACTTTGGTTCAATTTCTATAACTATAACAATCTTATTTCAAGTGATGATCTTACTTGAACTTGTTTTCGTGTCATGATTCTGCTTCAAGAACTTCGAGCCATCCAAAGATCCGTTGAAGCTAGATCCATTTTTCTCTTTTCCAGTAGGTTTATCCAAGGAACTTAAGGTAGTAATGATATTCATAACATCATTCGATTCATACATATAAAGCTATCTTATTCGAAGGTTTAAACTTGTAATCACTAGAACATAGTTTAGTTAATTCTAAACTTGTTCGCAAACAAAAGTTAATCCTTCTAACTTGACTTTTAAAATCAACTAAACACATGTTCTATATCTATATGATATGCTAACTTAATAATTTAAAACCTGGAAACACGAAAAACACCGTAAAACCGGATTTACGCCGTCGTAGTAACACCGCGGGCTGTTTTGGGTTAGTTAATTAAAAACTATGATAAACTTTGATTTAAAAGTTGTTATTCTGAGAAAATGATTTTTATTATGAACGTGAAACTATATCCAAAAATCATGGTTAAACTCAAAGTGTAAGTATGTTTTCTAAAATGGTCATCTAGACGTCGTTCTTTCGACTGAAATGACTACCTTTACAAAAACGACTTGTAACTTATATTTCCGACTATAAACCTATACTTTTTCTGTTTATATTCATAAAATAGAGTTTAATATGAAACCATAGCAATTTGATTCACTCAAAACGGATTTAAAATGAAGAAGTTATGGGTAAAATAAGATTGGATAATTTTTCTCATTTTAGCTACGTGAAAATTGGTAACAAATCTATTCCAACCATAACTTAATCAACTTGTATTGTATATTATGTAATCTTGAGATACTATAGACACGTATACAATGTTTCGACCTATCATGTCGACACATCTATATATATTTCGGAACAACCATAGACACTCTATATGTGAATGTTGGAGTTAGCTATACAGGGTTGAGGTTGATTCCAAAATATATATAGTTTGAGTTGTGATCAATACTGAGATATGTATACATTGGGTCGTAGATTGATTCAAGATAATATATATCGATTTATTTCTGTACATCTAACTGTGGACAACTAGTTGTAGGTTACTAACGAGGACAGCTGACTTAATAAACTTAAAACATCAAAATATATTAAAAGTGTTGTAAATATATTTTGAACATACTTTGATATATATGTATATATTGTTATAGGTTCGTGAATCAACCAGTGGCCAAGTCTTACTTCCCGACGAAGTAAAAATCTGTGAAAGTGAGTTATAGTCCCACTTTTAAAATCTAATATTTTTGGGATGAGAATACATGCAGGTTTTATAAATGATTTACAAAATAGACACAAGTACGTGAAACTACATTCTATGGTTGAATTAATTAAATCGAATATGCCCCTTTTTATTAAGTCTGGTAATCTAAGAATTAGGGAACAGACACCCTAATTGACACGAATCATAAAGATAGATCTATTGGGCCTAACAAACCCCATCCAAAGTACCGGATGCTTTAGTACTTCGAAATTTATATCATATCCGAAGGGTGTCCCGGAATGATGGGGATATTCTTATATATGCATCTTGTTAATGTCGATTACCAGGTGTTCACCATATGAATAATTTTTATCTCTATGTATGGGATGTATATTGAAATATGAAATCTTGTGGTCTATTATTATGATTTGATAATATATAGGTTAAACCTATAGCTCACCAACATTTTTGTTGACGTTTTAAGCATGTTTATTCTCAGGTGATTATTAAGAGCTTCCGCTGTCGCATACTTAAATAAGGACGAGATTTGGAGTCCATGCTTGTATGATATTGTGTAAAAACTGCATTCAAGAAACTTATTTTGTTGTAACATATTTGTATTGTAAACCATTATGTAATGGTCGTGTGTAAACAGGATATTTTAGATTATCATTATTTGATAATCTACGTAAAGCTTTTTAAACCTTTATTGATGAAATAAAGGTTATGGTTTGTTTTAAAATAAATGCAGTCTTTGAAAAACGTCTCATATAGAGGTCAAAACCTCGCAACGAAATCAATTAATATGGAACGTTTTTAATCAATAAGAACGGGAAATTTCACATCGCACCTGCAATCACCAAGGTTATGTTTCCGTTTTCTGTTTCGAACATTACACAAACCTGTTTAATGGTATTTATTTACTTTATCTTCTATCTGAAACAGTTTAAAACATTACCCAACATCATCTTAAATCATCAATATTATTCGCTGTTATATATTTCTCCTCGATGAACTAATCAAACATCAAAACCCATAATCATCACGTCTTCTTTTTCCTTCATTCGAAGGTATAACCTACGATCATACAAACCACCACAACCATCAAAACAAACCACAAACACCGGGATCCATTTCTACTCCTCCAATCCATTTAATCACCACCATCATGCGCCATCTTAACACCATCTCCAACCCACTTCTTGTGTTTAGTTTTCTACTTTCTAGTTCCTTTTGAACACAACTCAACCAAGAATTATTATATGCTTTTGTTTCCCTTCTGTTTTCTTCTTATCTCGAACAAACAGTGAACCACAACTCATACCATAATCAATTACAACAGTTATTAAAGTTGTTACTGCCGCTGTGAAATTCCTTTCTGTGTTCTAATGTTTAAGATAATGAAACACCATAAACTATCACTGTTACGACTGTGTTTCCTCTTCTGTTTTTCTGTCGTAAGTAGCCAAACCTGCTGCTACGAATACTTTTATGCAGTCTTCCTGCTGCCATCTTCTTTCTGTTTCTATTACTATTTTAAACAAAGAGGGAGAATGTTGATGACCCTTTATTAATGACAATAAAAGGATCATTGAGCTGTAAACTAAATAATGCTTTTGAATATTTAATTATACAAAGTATTATGGAGAAATTGATGGTATTGTGTCGGTTATGATTAAAGTATGGAAAATGACATGATAGTGGTTTTATATATATATATATATATATATATATATATATATATATATATATATATATATATATATATATATATATATATATATATATATATATATATATAAACAGATAAAGAAAAAGGGAAACCAAGGAATCCCACTAAACTAACGAGCTGGCTGTTATAATTCGTTCTTTTTGAGCCGTGATGATAAATTGCTTGTTGGGCCTTTTTATTAAACGAAATTGCATGTTGAACTTTTGCTGTTGGGCCGTTAGTGACTAGATATTGGGTCGAGCCTTCTTCTATAATTGGGTCGTGCCATACTTTTGGAATGAGATCCAGTTTCTGGTTTTTGATTGAACTAAATGATAAAAGTGATGATTATGGTTGAATGAAATATGATGAAGATTAGGATTAGGAAATGATGTTGAGATGATACGGTTATCATCATGAGATGTTTATGGTGAGGATGTGATTATGATGGTAAGGATGGTATAATGATGATGACTAATGAAAATGATGATCATGAAAATTGATTATGGTTCTCGATTGATGACGACTAGACGATGCTATGATAAGTAAAATGATGTCTTGGTATGATAATGACGAGGAGTATTAGATGATGATAAGTATGATGATGAGGTTGATAAATGATAATCATGGAAGGTGACACACAAATTATAATGATGATGAGGTATTAAGATGATCATGAGATGATTGAAACTAGGATCGAACTGTTATTTAATGATTAAGTTTAGATGGATATTAAGAAGGTGATAACAATAAAGATAATTAGGATGATGGCTATAAACGAGATGATGATGGTGATATACGAATTGTGTTGATTAAAATGATTAAAAGGTCGCGTATGATAATGAACGGGTTCCGTTATGATTATGATCACATTGATGATGATTACCATTCGTTAGTGATATGTAAAATAACGATAATAATAAATATGGTTAAGGATGTTATCGGGACATCGCGGGTTCAAACCCGGACTTGGACATTTTTTAGGACACTTCTTTGAGGTAGTTTACTTATTACTCTTTATTATTATTATTATTATTATTATTATTATTATTATTATTATTATTATTATTATTATTATTATTATTATTATTATTATTATTATTATTATTATTATTTTATTATTATTATTATTATTATTATTATTATTATTATTATTACTATTATTATTACTATTATTATTATTATTATTATTATTATTATTATTATTATTATTATTATTATTATTATTATTATTATTATTATTATTATTATTATCATTTTTATTATTTCTAACACTAATATTATTATTTTTATCATTATTATTATTAGTATTATTAATATATCAAATAAAATTTTTTTTTATATAAAAATATATTATTTACATAAAACATAACTATATTAATATGTTTGTAATAAATATTAATTATTTATTTAATGTATATAAAAATAAATATAGTTAATCTAGTTATTAATGAAACGTACAAGTTACTAAAATAACAATTAATAATAATACCTAAATTTGTCCGATTACCATTATATGTGTTAATATATATATAAATGATATAGGTTCGTGAATCTGAGGCCAACCCTATACTTGTTCATTGTCGTCCTATGTATTTTTACTACAAAATACAGTATGGTGAGTTTCATTACTCCCTTTTTAAATGCTTTTGCAATATATATTTATGGGACTGAGAATACGTGCGCTGCTTTTATAACTGTTTTACGAAATAGACACAAGTAATTGAAACTACATTCTATGGCTGGATTATCAAACCGAATATGCCCCTTTTTAGTCTGGTAATCTAAGAATTAGGGAACAGACACCCTAATTGACGCGAATCCTAAAGATAGATCTATCGGGCCCAACAAGCCCCATCCAAAGTACCGGATGCTTTAGTACTTTGAATTTATCATGTCCGAAGGGAGTCTCGGAATGATGGGGATATTCTATATGCATCTTGTTAAGGTCGGTTACCAGGTGTTCAATCCATATGAATGATTTTTGTCTCTATGTATGGGACGTATATTTATGAGAAATGGAAATAAAATCTTGTGGTCTATTATATTATTGGAAATGATTGTTTATGATAAACTAATGAACTCACCAACTTTTTGGTTGACACTTGAAAGCATGTCTATTCTCAGGTATGAAAAAAATCTTTCGCTGTGCATTTGCTCATATTAGAGATATTACTTGGAGTCATTCATGACATATTTCAAAAGACGTTGCATTCGAGTCGTTGAGTTCATCAAGATTATTACTAAGTAAATTATAGTTGGATATAATATGAAATGGTATGCATGCCGTCAAATGTCGATGTAATGAAAGTTTATCTTTTAAAAACGAATGCAATGTTTGTAAAATGTATCATATAGAGGTCAAGTACCTCGCGATGTAACCAAATGTAATGTATTCGTCCAGATGAATTAGGACGGGTCATCTCAGAGAGCACCCGTAACGACAGTTACATTCTCTCACTTCCGTGATCTCAAACTTCACACTTGGTCTCATACTGCACTTTGGTACTACACTACCACCGTACATAAGAAGTCTTACACATCACTTGGTCTAACACCACCAGAGTTTCCTCGGGTGATCATAAAAACTCCCCCACTTAGTATTCAGCTCCATTCTCACTGCCAAGATGATAACATCCAGCGGAAATGTCATTCCACGACACACATGATCAATCTCATCATTGGTCATAAACATCAAATCACCATGAATTCACTTCAGGCTCTCATAGCCGACATACTCATTCACTTAAAATGTCGTACACGCGACGACATTGCACCTTCATACCGCAAATCACAATTAACATCTCTCCATCGTTCGCAAAGCGAACTCCACCAAAGTCCCACATACGCCTCTAAGCCTAGACATATGCCACTCCGCTTAATCAGTCGTGCATCTCAGTCGAGATCACCTGACCTTCCACGCAATGAACCTTTATCAACAATTGCTCACTCTCATGGAGAAGAGTGACCAATCCGACACAATAATTGCATCGACCGCAATATCAACACTTCATCATAACCTTCGGCCTAATCGACCATTAAGTTCATCATCGACTCGGTCATCTTTACCCATCTATCACTTAAGAGCAACTAGATTCGCTCATCCGTCACTTCATAAGAAGTATTTACCACAATGCTCTTAAAATTCAACTTTCACAACCGTCGATTTACTATCACCCGTCGATCACCATTACAATCTTCGATGCTTCTAAGGGTATCTCACAGGCACCCTAAGCACAAAGTAATTACACCATCACTGGAGTTGAACATCACACTAGCAGGTATAAGGGGGCACCTGACGCAGTGTCATGCAGACTCCCACCACAATCTACCAAAATTTAGAAACTCGACCTTTGGGTTCCATACACCGATGCTGTGACGACCGGTGAAATTTCCGACCAAATTTAAACTAAATCTTTATATGATTTTGACACGATAAGAAAAGTCTGTTAGGTTAAGTCTCAAAATTTTTGAACTATTTCATATATTAAATTACCCTTCGACTGTTCCCGACGATTCATGAACAATTAATTGTAAATAGATATGTGTGTATGTATATATATAAATAATAATTCGAAATAGAATTTGAAGTATTATATGTTGTTATTATTAAAAATTAATAAAATAAAAATACGATATTATAATAATTATTATTTAAAATATATCTATGTATATACATAAAGTATATTAAAAATAAATATTAAATGATTTTAATACTCGTTTGATGTTTTAATTGATATTAAGCAAGTTAAATTCAAACTCATATAATTTTAAAATAAACGGTGATCCTAAAATGAGTTCTATAAATTTTTAGCTTACTAAAAATGTATTTAAGATCTAGTTATTAAATTTTAACACTTTTTATATTTTTCCCATAAATGAGAGGGACAGTTGATGTAATTTTTATTTAACAAATTAATGATCGAATTTTATACCATAATGACCAAAATAAATAAATATAGTTAATCTAAAAATTTGGGGTTTTTCTGAACTATCTTATCCGCCACTGATTATCAACAGAGTACGGGGTTATATCCATAGTGTCGGCAGAGTATTAATTATATTACTCCTGTGTTATGAATTGTAAGCTAGTGTTGTTGTTTTCTTATTCCTTTTCCTCTCTATCTAAATCTATTCTGTTACATATTAATATCATATATTACTTTACATATATCTCGTGATTTATTGTCGACAAATCAAAAATGCATGATCTGTAAAGTCATTGTTTCTGTTCAATAAAATAATTCATACAATGAATACATAAACAATGAGAAAGAGATTAGGCATCACTTTTCTTCTTCTACTCTCATTCGTCTTCTATTTGAATAACACTTCTCCTCCTTCCAAATTATCACCTTCATCATCACAAACAATCACACTTACATCACCACACAAACATTTCTAAATATATTATTATTATCTAACATTTCATCTTCTCTTTCTGTTGAAGAGATCACCCACATCTATTCTCATCATCTTCATTCATCAACGAGACCACCATCGTTATTACCATCCTTTAGCCAACGCTCACCACCTTCATCTTCTTCTTGAACTACAAACCGCACCCTCATCAAGAACACCTTTGTTGTTATTTGTTTTCAAGAACCATCACCTTAAGCGGCTGCAATCGACCACCTTCATATTTTATCTCTATTTCGGTTCAATCCAGAAACATAACAAGACCATCAAGAACGTGTCTAACCACACCTCATTACTGCTCGTTTGCTACTACTGCCTGATTTACTGCTGCTATAACTTATCCGTTTTACTGTTGAAATAAACCACTACTATCTCTATTAGAACACCTACTGATCGAAACTACTTCTGTCTTGTTGTCACTACAACCTGTAACTTCAACCAAACACTAGCGTAGCTGCTTGTTATTATTATTCTTGTTCGATAAAAGGTACCATCAAAACCCATTTGTTCTAACATATTACTCAAACGAAACCCAAATCATCATCACCACTTGAGTTTTCATTATTTCTACTACCCAAAAGGCTTCTGCTAAGATTCATTTTATATTACTGTTATCCCTTGTGAATTGATTGATCAATTTATTTCTGTTCCGATCAAAAACCACCCATAAACCACCACATGAACTACTAATGTTTTTGGTTTTTCTATCATTGAAACCACCACCTTACAAACCTTGGAACATCATTAAAACCACACTATAATTTCGGCTTCGTTTTCTTTTTCTATTTCCTTTAACAGTAACAAGAAAACAATAACGATTCATTGTCTGCTCGTGTTTATTTTTTTTTATGATTACGGTATGAATTCGATGATGATAAAATAATAGAGTTTAATGCGTTTATTTCCTCTTTGGCCGACACTATGAGTCACAAAGGTGGTATTTAATTATTTCTTTAGTATAATGGGAGTGGTTGTTTGGATGTTGCAAATGGCATTTTCCTTTTTTTTTTAAAAAACGAATCCTAAGTCAACAAAGTACTGCTTTGGGTCGTTTCTACTTGGTGCAGTTCGCTGGTTCCCTTTCTGTTTTAATCGGATCACCAACACCCATCGAATAGCCTTCCCTTTCTCTTATTGCTGTTGGGCCAATTTACTTTATGCAGTTGGGCCGATAGGTATATGCTTGTTGGGCCGTGTACTGATTTTTTGCTGTTGGGCCGTGGGTTACAAATGGAGTTTGTGCCATGGACTTCTAGTGTTGGATTAACTATGATGGACCATTTTAGCTATAATTAAGAGATAATTAATCTAATAATTTATGATCATGATAGTAATGAAGGGTATTCGATAATGATAATGATTAGACATAGGGATGATGATAAAGGTTAAAATTATGAGGATGATTAAGATAGTTATGATAAAGATAATGGAAGCCGTGATGCTATGTTGAATATGGTTATGATTTTATGTACATGATGATATGTACGAACGATGATGATACAACCATGTTGATAATACATGATGATGGGTAGGTTAGACGATGAGTATAGTGGTAATGATAATAAAATGAATTCGAAAATGGTTATAGGGAATGATTATAATTATGAAGGGGGATGGTTTTACACGAATCGTGATTATGATTATGATTATAATTTGATTATGATATGATGATGATGTCTATGATATCATGATAATAGAGAGGATTATGATATTAGAATAATGATGATATTAGATCATGATAATGATGATGAAATGATAAGTGTTTGATGAGGATGAGCTAGTTAAATCATACGGGTAAATACCAAAACAAATCGTTGGTTCATTGGTTAAGGATGTTATCAGATTAGCGGGACGTCGCGGGTTCAAACCCGGACTTGGGCATTATTGTTAGGGCTACTTCCTTGAGGTATTTATTTATTTATTTATTTATTATTGTTATTATTATTATTATTATTAGTATTCTTAAAATTATTATTAATAATATCATTAATATTATTATTAGTATCATTTTTAGTAAAAACTCTCAATTATATTAAAAGTATCATTTTTACTATTATTATTATCATTATTAGAGAAGTTATCATTTTTTTATCAAAATTATTATTATTACTATCATTATTATTATTTTGACAATAATATTATTATTTTTATATTATCAACATTATTATCATAATAACTATTATTATTATTATTATTGTAAAATAAAATAACTTTTATTTATTATTATTATCAATATTATTTTATTAAATAACTATTAGTTATATAAAACTATATTTAATACACATAACATAACTATATTAATACTTTTATAATAAATATTAATATATATAATTAATAAGGTTATTAATGAAAAACCTAATTAAAATAACAATTTAATCACTAATAATATATAAACCTGTTCGATTACCATTTTATGTGTTAATAAATATATATAAATGATATAGGTTCGTGAATCCGAGGTCAACGCTACACTTGTTAAATGACGTCATATGTATTTTTTCTACAAAATACAGTATGGTGAGTTTCATTTGCTCCCTTTTTAAATGCTTTTGCAATATATATTTTTGGGACTGAGAATACATGCGCTGCTTTTATAAATATTTTACGAAATAGACACAAGTAATCGAAACTACATTATATGGTTGAATGATCGAAGCCGAATATGCCCCTTTTGCTTGGTAACCTAAGAATTAGTAAACCGATCTACTAATTGAAGCGAATCCTAAAGATAGATCTATTGGGCCTAACGAACCCCATCCGTTGTAGCGGATGCTTTAGTACTTCGATGTTGTTTTATCATGTCCGATGGATGTCCCGGAATGATAGGGGATATTCTTATATGCATCTTGTTAATGTCGGTTACCAGGTGTTCAATCCATATGAATGATTTTTGTCTCTATGCATGGGACGTATAATTATGAGAACTGAAAATGAAATTCTTGTGGTCTATTAAAATGATGGAAATGATTATTTATGTTAAACTAATGAACTCACCAACCTTTTGGTTGACACTTTAAAGCATGTTTATTCTCAGGTATGAAAGAAATCTTCCGCTGTGCATTTGCTCATTTTAGAGATATTACTTGGAGTCGTTCATGACATATTTCAAAAGACGTTGCATTCGAGTCATTGAGTTCATCAAGATTATTATTAAGTCAATTATAGTTGGATATATTATGAAATGGTATGCATGCCGTCAACTTTCGATGTAATGAAAGTTTGTCTTTTAAAAACGAATGCAATGTTTGTAAAAATGTATCATATAGAGGTCAAGTACCTCGCGATGTAACCAAATGTAATGTATTCGTCCAGATGGATTAGGACGGGTCCTTTCAGATGCCACCCGTCTCTTCATAGTAATGACCCAATGTCATACCTACCCGACAAACCTTATGGTTTATTGTCTTATCGAAAGTTCCTATCGATCACACGCTACCCACAATTTCCACAAGGACAAATGATATGGACTCATGAAACCTTTCATCTAACACTAAAGAGATGCTTGGAAACACCAAGTCTTACACCCTTCCACACGTCGCCAATACCACTACAAGGGGTATTCCGTTAGGACTGTTACCCTATAATCCACAACTCAATAACACAATCATCGCCATACGGGTCTCAATCACATGAGTTTAACGACCCGAAGACTCCTTGACTCGCCAATTCCAAGGCGAATCACAACTAAAATCCCTACACGATTCTCTAACCATACACTCTACCAAGTGCAACCCAATACCACCATCATTAGACTTATTGCATCCCATTACAGAATTCAAGTCCTCGACGCACACACACGCACACCATTATCGGTTATCCTAGTTACGATGGGTAACCACAACCAATGACAATCTCAATAGTGCATCCACTACTTAGGGTGACTAAACATGCACCAAACTCGTGAGTTTCGCTCACTCACCTTGACTAACCGAAACCACCATAACAATTTCCGACTCACAACGAATCCGATGTGACAACAAGCACATCACCCAAGACCACTATATCCTAGGAACCAATAAAAGATTCCTATTTCGTCCCGAAAATACCCCAACCATGCCACGTTTCCTCCGTTCGGTACTCGTCATGTCATGCTTAGTGTCAAGATACACTTTCGTAATAATGGTGATCAGTCACTATTACAATTGCGTAGCTTACCATTTCCACATGTTCATGCAAAGTACTTTACCCGGGGTCCTGGACTGACGCAACATTCGCACAAAATAACATGTGATAACCCCTAGTACCCGAATGACCAAAGTCCTTACCGTGAACTTGATCACACAAAACCGTCAAACATCCGAATCTCTCCAATAGATTCGTCTCTAGGACACCGCACCAATAGATACATGTATATATACACCTATATACAATATAATAATAAAGATACACAAGTACACCACAACAACAAGTCAACCTACAACGTAGGTGACTATCACTAAAACAATGTCCAAGTTCTCCTACTTACATTAAGCACTAGCAATCTAAGGCACTAATTTACAAACGAAATAAGGCCCCACATAATCACACTTTGGATAAGCACTAGTCCTAGTTAGTCACCTACTTTAAGGCACTAACAAATCTCAATCCGACCCGTACTCGTACAAGTCCCGCAATTAATACATAACCGTCAATAAGTCTAAGACTAGGCACCTATTCCAAGGTCACCTAATTCCCTTAGACTATGCTCTGATACCACTTGAAACGACCCCAGTCCGTTTACCAAAAACGAAGCACATTTTTTTTTTGTTAGGTCCCATTAAAGCATTCATAATACATAACATTTCAAACTCTGTTTCAACCAAAAACATAATATCATAACGATACGTTTAACAATTTAAAATTACCCTTGGTACACGAATGACACATTACATAAGCATATCTAATAATGACCCAATCACACAAAATACAGGTTAAGACTCAATAACCCAACCCGATACCAAGATCATAATCCCGGGGACTACCAAATCCGCCAATCCGCGTTCAAATATCCAAAAGCTAATCCTCCTAGCTTAAGCAACGTCTATCAACCCTAGTCTAGAAACTAGGTAACTCCGCATCAACAATACCAATAAAAAGGTAAACAACGAGAGGGGTAAGCATAAAGGTTAGTGAATGCAATAATTATACATATACATATATAATCTACTTACTTGCAAACACTTACACAATTACCGCATACATGCGAGCAATCTAATTAGCATACCATCACAAAGTATAAGGCTAATAATCTCCAATACCACAAGCTAGCATAACAAATAGCATATATTCATCACAATATAAAATGTTATATAACAACACACATCCAATATGGTTAACCATGCGCGCGTCATGGTGCTACCGGCTCCGTGGTTCACACCATACGCATTGTCATGGTGCTACCGGCTCCGTGGTTCACATCACAACTCGAGGCATACTCTTGTTGAGGCGCTACCGGCTCTGTGGTTCACACCTCAACACTCGTGCTATAGTGCTACCGGCTCCGTGGTTCACACTACAACACACGTACCTTAGTGCTACCGGCTCTGTGGTTCACACTACAATACACGTACCATGATGCTACCGGCTCCGTGGTTCACATCATAGCACACTCGCACATACTATGGCACTTCCGGCTCCGTGGATCATGTCATAGCATACAAATAAATACACTATATACATACACGTATAATTATTCCACTCACCTTGAAATGCCCGCACAAGTTATGTATTATGATCCCGTCCTCATATCCGAGCAAATAGCTGCCTATATCGCACATAGGCACAATATACATATAAATATACATTCTCTAAAAGAGAATCTGACACAATTATCCCTTAGCCAAGGGATCACACCTTGCTCGCCAAACCCTCCCATTTAATACCTAATGGACACAAACCAATTACCACTTCGGGTGGTAATTCAAACCCAATCTACAACGTACAATTTAACTCAAATTATACTTAACACCAACTAGACCAACCTAGGTCCCGACACTAGGTTACTACTTAGGTAGTGACCATTTCAAACGCCATTTACACAAAAATCCCAACACGTGCAATATTGACCCATTTTGCGTTTGACTACGTTTGACTTATGCTAAAAATACCATTTTAACACAAAATCACTTCCCACGATTACTTTCATTCAAAAACGTCATTTAACACTTAACAAAAGTGTTTAACATCCATTTGACCCAAAATTAGTGTCATTACCAAATTCGACCCAATCAAAGTCAACCCATTTTGACATAAGTCCCAAAATCACTAACGACTAGTGAGTATATTTTCAAAACACTAATTAACACCTAAACCAAGTATTTACATACTTGATTCACCAAAAATCAAGAACACTTGACCCATTTCAACACAAAACCCATTTTGACCTAAATTAGGGTTTACACCAAAAATCAAGTCAACACAACACCAAAATCACTAGTACACAAGTGTTCTATGGTTTAAACCAACACATGCAAGACCCAAACTTACAAATTCATCAATCAAAACCCTAGATCACCAAAACCCCCAAAATCACAAGAAGTGGGTTCTACAACTCTTCACTAACATAAACCCTAACCCAAACAAGAATCAAACAATGAAAATCGGAGTTAGAACTTACCACCACTATCAAAATGTAGCTAGGAACGAGATGAAAAACTTTAACACTAGCACTTTGGTGAGATTTCCACTTCTTCTTCTCCAAATCAAGCTTTCTCACTCTAAAAGTCACCCTCTCTCTCTCTCTAAAATAAGATGGGAGTGTTTTGTGTGGGTGAAAATGAGGCTTGAAAGAGCCGTGGATCAGTTTTGATGATCCCAAACTGACCCCAAAGTGAAAAGACACAAATACCCCCAATCTAAACTCAAAAACGAGTTCAAAATGGTCATTCAGCACTTCTGTCGCATTTCGCGACTACCTGTCGCGTTTCGCGACACCCCAAACTCGATACACCTGACCAAATCGCGACGAATTGAGCAGGACCAGGTTTTTAAGGCTGTCGCGTTTTGACCATGTTTATCGCGTTCCGCGACCTACCAGGACGCTACACATGTGCTCCAAACGCTATACCTGCAGCTTTTTAACCGAATTTCAGTTTCCAGCTTCAATTTAAAAGTTCAGGGACTGAGGTTGACAGATTCTGATGTAAATTCTGAAAATGCATAAGTGTTAGGTTGACTTTTAGTGGCGCTTTTTGGTGCACACATTTACTGACACTTTCAGGAACACTTTCTGATGCACAAAATTCAGGGTGTTACAGTCATGGGTTAAATGAGAGAAAGTTTTAATTTCTTTTGATAAAGGTGGGCTTGATATCGAAAGTCTTAAAGCTTTTAATATGGACTTAGTGTTTAAATGGTGGTGGCGTTTCGTAAAAAATCCGAACGATTTGTGGACCAAAGTTATTAAATCAATTCATGGTCAGCTTTTTTTTCGAAATTCAGTTACACATCGATGTGGTCTGATATTGTGACAACATGTTCAAGGATCGTGAACAATCATTGGCTGCCTTCTGATTCTTTTCGCATGCTAATGAGAAATGGTTGTAATATCCATTTTGGCACGATTTATGGGTTGGGACTGAGCCTCTTTCGCATCGTTTTAATAGATTATATCATTTAGACTCCAACCCGAATGCTTTCATCTCTGATAAATGGGTCAACGGTAATTGACTTTTCACTTGGGTTAGAGATAATTTGGGTGGAAGAAATGAAACTAGTATTAATAATCTTTGTGAGATTATTGGTAAACCTATTTTATGTGATCGTCCAGATTCGTGGACTTGTTAGTTGAATAATGATGGTTGTTATACGGTTAAAAAAGCTAGAGATCTTATTGATAACATGCTTTTACCGACGTCGCAGATTAAGACTATTTGGTACGTTTTTGTCCCTAGAAAAGTTAATATTTTTTATGGCATTTTCGTTTGGACTCTCTTCCTGTCCGTTGGAACCTATCAGCGAAAGGGATTGATGTGGCGTCTATAGTCTGTCCATCTTGTAATAATGGGGTGGAGACTAGAGACCATTTGTTTTTCGAATGTGAAGTTGCTATGGACTTATGGCATAAGATACGTGTTTGGCTTGATTGTGACATGCCTCTTTTATCTTCATGGGATTCTTTTTTGGCATGGTTGGAAGGTATTCGGTTACGACAGTTATCTAAAGATCGGATCATTGCGGTGATGGTGACGTGCTTATGGACGTTATGGCGATTTAGGAACGGTGTCATTTTCGTAGATTCTTTTTGTAACAAAAGTAGTTTATTTGATTTCATTAGATTAATTACTTTTCATTGGATTAAACATAGAGGTTATCTAGTGTCTAGTTGGAACTTGTGACTTTCTATGCCGTTGTAATTATCCCTTAGCGCCTTGCTAGGGATCGCTTTATTTTAATTTAATCATTCTTTAGCTGTTAAAAAAAAAAAAAAAAAAAAAAAAAAAAGTTATGTAAAGTCACATATATTTTTTACTTTTTATACTCTTAATTAATAAATGTCCTTAGGTATGTAATATTAGGCTAAAATTTTTGGGCCCCTATATACATATTAAGTCTTGTACGATCGCACGCTATTCAGCCATGCGAATAATAAGAGGCGTTATTTCCGTAATTCTTAGCTCGTAAAAGTCATCTTTTACCTTTCGTGTTATGCTTCTACGGTGGTCACAGTGTAAAGATCAAGGCTTTATTTAAATAAGTCTTGCATGTCCTTTTTGTGATTTACCAATATTCTGATAGAACCATATATTCTGCCACTGCTCAAAAAGAGAAAATTGGATAAATGGTACCTGTAGTATACATGAAAAGGGATAAATGGTTCCTGATGTTCATTTTCGTCGTTCATGGTCCTTGTGGTTTACACATCCGGTGTAAATGGTCCCCAATTCTGACGGACGTTTATTTCAACCGTCAAGTGTAATCACGTGCCAAACACGTGATGGGTAAAATCGTCCGTTCAAATTATTTGCTTCATTTATCAGATCTCCCACAAAATTAAACATGAAGCTAGTAAGTACACAGTTTTATGGAATGGTGCTCATCAAGACCAATTTGTTGTTGACATGTTTAGAAAAGTGATCTGATAAATGAAGCAAATAATTTAAACAGACGATTTTACCCATCACGTGTTTGGCACGTGATTACACTTGACGGTTGAAATAAACGTCCGTCAGAATTGGGGACCATTTACACCGGCTGTGTAAGTCACAAGGACCACGAGCGACGAAAATGAACATCAGGGACTATTTACTCCTTTTCATGTAAACCACAGGGACCATTTATTCAATTTTCTCGCCCAAAAATGATAAGTACCATTCCTACTCATTTTTAACATAAAGAAACCATTTAATATCAACATAGCACCACTTTAATCACACGAAAAGTACAAGTTCGATTGTTCAAGCCAAAATGACATCTTTAGAAATTCTTTGTAACACTACTGATAAGCATTTTAAAAGATTCCTTAGTTAATGTTGATTATTACTCCCTCCGTACGTCTCAGTGTCCAGTAATTTTTAGGCTTTCTATTAAAACTAATTACGTCTCAGTGTCCAGTAATTTTTAGGCTTTCTATTAAAACTAATTGTTCACTTTTATAAATATATAAGACAAATGTGATAAAATTCTTTTTTTTTTCGAACGGTGATATCGGCATCACCCAGAAGGGACTCAACTAGGGATGGCAATGGCCACCCGATCCAGTGGATATCCACCCGATCAACCCACTTCGTAATGAATATAGATGAAGTTAAATGGATATGTATACAAATGGATATAGATATGGATGAATCTAAATGTATATGGATATGGATATGGACATGGATGAAAGGTTTCATCCATGGATATATCTATAACACCCGAAATACAGATAGATATATGGTTACATATATACTATTACAAATGCATTTACCGTCATATTTACATTTACTTTCAACTTTATAATAGAATAACTATGATATATTACAATAAAACACGTATATCAAACAAAATAAACATATAAATTACATATTTAATTTTTCATAATATGTATTTTATAGTAAATTTAACAAATTGTGTATCATCTTCGACAAGATTACACATTCTTGTGGATAGGTTATATCATGTTATATTCATTTTTGATATACTACGTTTTGTTTACATCGCGTATTAGAAAATATTATAATATTTTTTTTAATATTCAACGAATATTCATTAACCCGCTTAATCCAGTGGATATGAATATGGATGGATGAACTAAAACAAAATGGATATGGATATGAATATGGATATAGTTATGGATGAACAAAAACTAAATTAATATGGATATGAATACGACATCACCCGATCCATATCCGATCCATTGTTATTCCTAGATTCAACAACTTTCACGATCATATGTCACTCACACATAAAGTATCATTGAAATAGGAAGAAAAAAAAAAAAAAGGTAAAACTTTAAAAATAAAACAGAAAAATATTTTTACGTGTATATATGAGACACACGTGGCGAACTGGAGCTCAACAGTAAACCTTGAAAATCCACTGGAAACCGCCACGTACCCTCACAAAACAAAACCCGCTATTTTCCCCCAAATTTCAAAAACCTTCAATTCTCATCCACTTCCATTTCCTTAATTTTGCAGTTTTCAAATCGAAACAAAACTGATCATGTGATACGGCAACAGTTTGATCGACGTAGCAGGAACATACATCGCTAGCAGAATAAGCCTCATTCAACCTGCTAGGTTAGTTTTCTACTTTTCAATTGATCAGTTACGGTTATGAATTGATTTTACCTTCTTCGATTACTTTTTTTTTTTTTTTAACGGCAAGATTGCATCAGTCCGGACCGAAGCGTAGTCATTATTTGCGCGCACACACACGTTCGGGCAGGAAACCCGAACCACGATCACAGGGATCCGAACCCTTAAACCATCCCTGAGGGGCAGGCGGGCCGGACCTTAGTCCCGGATCGGGTCGGTAAAACCTTCCCTTTGGGCTGACCTCAATGGAGCCTATTTCAGTCCATATTTAATTTGGTCATTTAGAAGCCAGGTTCGAACCCTGCACCTCTTACCCGGCGAGGGTGTTAAACACCACCGCATACCACTCAGGCAAATGCCTCGGTGGTCTTCGATTACTACCTCCAGTAATTTCGGATGATAAGTATATGAGATTTTAGTAAATTATTATGTATATTGATTGAATGAGTATTCAGCTATTAAGGTTAGGGTTTAATCTGCCATATCTATAACTAAAACAGCAAATGCATTTATTAAATACAGTTTTTATATGCCAAATTAGTTGAACCTAGTCATAGTTGGGAGAAAAAGATGCTATTGTTAATATAGTACTAATATAAGTTTAAGTATGATTTATTAGAAAAATTGTGAGGATGACATGTAAGCCAACTTGTATATATAAGGAAATTGTGCTTTCACTTTTATAAATTTTTTAATTGTATGTGCTTTAGAAGTTGTCTTGACATGATTATATAAAAATATGGAGGGTTTTCATTTGACCTTCAATAGTACTATATTTAGTAGTTCTTTATCTTGTAAATGACTGTTGATTTTATATTATAATAGAGATTTGGTGTGGTGTTATTTAGTGGTTTGTGATTTGTTATTTTTTTTTTATCCTTCTCATGCATGTGATTCTTCATCACTATGGATATTTTAGATGAAAGATTAGTGAAGTAGAAAGGCCAAGTATTCAAGAGGATTAATTAAATGATAGTAATAGACATCCTTAACTCTCTTTTTTTATAGTATTTCATACTTTGAATTTGAATAGGTATATCTTGAGATCTGTGGTTTGTAGAAGGTGAAACTTAATCCTTAATTATGGAAGTATATATGTGGATTGAATGTATTAAAATCCTAACGTATTCTCACTTCGCAAAGCATGTTGCAAAGTGTATTCGTACTTTTCTTGCATTATATAGCCTTTTTGGTTGTACTTTTGAACTTCAAGAGCACTCGGATAGCTTAATAAAAATGTTACAAGATTTTATTAAATATTGGTTAGGTTGAAAAATTAATAACGTCGCAATCCTCCATCTTTATGGGGGATACCAAAATACATTTACGGAAATAGGACATGTTGATGATGACATATCTTAGGGAGTAAAACCTCTCATTTGTTGGTATTATGATGTTTGTTATCTTTATATTTCTTTGTTTATATGTTTATATTAGTGATCCTCAAGAGAAAACGTAATGACTAAAACGGATGCAACTAGAGTACAGCTAGGGATACCAAATACTTTGTAGTTGCAAGAACTTCATTTAGAGCACCAGGAGTCGAGAACATTTTTCGCCGTTAACCAATTTTAACGGTGGGGACGGTGGTGCCACCCACTCCCTGCCGGCGTTAAATGCAACGTTGGCCAGCGTTAGCTGAGCGACGCTGGTGTTTGCTTTTTTTTTTTCCTTTTTTCTTTCTTTTTCCATTCCCGATTTTTGATTTTTTTGCTTTTTTTTTCTTTCTTGTTTTGTGGGAGAAGATGAGTGAAGAAGAAAAAGGTTGCAGTTGACTAGGGTTATAAATAAGAGTTGGGCCAAGTATCATTTCATTTGTGCTAATAAAAATATGGCAAAAAGACTTAAATTTTAAAAAAACTGGTCCGAATTTTTTTTTTTAAAATTCACAATAATACTTATTCTTATTTATATTATATTGTTTGTTAGTTAAATATAATTAGATAATAAATAAAAGTATATAATTAAACTAAATAATATTATTAAAAGTATTAAAAAAATAATTAAATAATGATTTAACACTGAGATTTAACACTGAATCATTTCTCCTGTTTTGGCCTCAGTGTTAAATTTAACACTGAGATTTAACACCGAACGACTCCATGTCCTCTTAGAAGGAAGCCATGCTGGATGAGAGTATAAGTTTACTTGGCATTAGTCTTGGGTTTGACCATTCACAAAGATTGATATTTCTGTCAGATTTGTCCACTAGGATAACTTTATAGACAAGTTGGTTTATGATCAATTTATGATATATTTTTTTTTGGTTTATGAGCAATTTATGCTCTTTTTAATGAGCAATTGAACCAATCATAGCTATTACCTTTGATTTTTTAGATACTGTGTACAACAAAGATGTGTATGTGGTGTTTACAACCCTAGTCGAGTCGAGTATTACTATATAAGAAATTTTGGCTATACTCGTTTTGTAACTACCGAGCTCGAGCTCCACTTGAACTTGATTCTTTGAAGTATTGTGTTTGAGCTCAAAGTATTTGTTTTTGTTACAGCTCTCATTTGTAGTCAAGGTTTTGGTTTGACTCCTATTAGTCATGTATATATGAATTTCTAAAATCAAAATCATTATTTATACTTGGCTCGTTCGACTTGTTAGCTTAATTAGCCCTTTCACTAAAAAATAATGTAGTTTTTAAACTAGCATAGTCAAATTTTAATATCTTATGTTCAGCTTTTGTAACCAATTAAGCGTTAACTTTTGTTTGAGGTTGACTCAATCTCGTAACTAAACTAGCTCGAGTAGCTTACTATCTCACTATCTGCTTAAATTGTTAATATCCTACATAGATGTGTATGTATGTTTAAGCATTTGTGTGTTGTGTGTGTATGTAAACGAATGTTTACCAACCACATTTTTCTTTCTTTACTCTGATATACTCTATGGTTGTCATCGTGAGAGCTCAAGAGTAGATGGTATGCAGTAAACTAGTAACCATTATACTCTTCTTTAAGTAACACCCATGGTGGTTGTAAAAATCCTTATTACTCTCCAATTAATCTCCAACCAATCCCCGTTTTAGAACCATACCGATTAACTTTAACTAATTCCCTCTAATCGGTCAAAGCCGGTCAATGAATAAAAATCGGATTTAGTTGGTCAAAGGAGGATTTAGTCGGTAAAGTCGATCGAAGTCGAAGTTGGTCACAGATTAATACAGTTATAAATTTTAAATTTGGAATATTTGAACAGCTGAACAGTTAGTTGCGTTTAAGTTTCTAGACATTTATGTTAAAGTTAATGTTTTTGATTTTCTATGTTCACACATATAATTTTAAAACTTCTTATCTAAATTTATAGAAGTCCAATCCGATTAATCCTTCAATCCCTGATTTGGCCTATTAATATCTACAAGGTTCCAATCGATCTCCGATTAGCATTTTTTACAACATTGGTAACACCCCATTTATTGTTCTCTACACGCATTCAATTCATGTTGCTTGTAAAGATACAAAATTTGCGGAACATTATTGACTAAAAACAGTATGCAGTTTAAGAGAAGCTACTAGTGTCTTACCCAGGTAGTACAATAATTAAAGACACAAGTCACACAATTGAAGGATTACCAACTAAAACAGTTTAATAGTATCCCTATAGATAAAAGATCACCAATTAAAATACTGATTATGTGTGATGATAACAAAACACTAAAAGAAATTTAAGGTGATTGACCAAGTCATATAGTTACTAGTTTTTACCGACCGGGTTTTTTTTAAGTAAGCGAAGAAACCCTCTTCATACAACGTAAAATTTCGGGTAATCAAGCCCCTCAAACGAGACCTGGTACCGGGTGAATTGCGCATTATGGGCACCTCTAGTCACACTCCCCTTTTGAACAATTGACAATTCAGTGGCCACTCAGGCAATATGATTGCTACCAAAACTTAACTTGATAATCATAATCGAAATTTGGATTAGCAAGTGATGGGAAGTTTAATATGTTTACATATATCTATATGCATCGAAGTTAAGATCAAAAAATTGAACCCTTGTGAAAATAAGGGTTCTAGCTAAAATTCAATCTTTCATAAGTGATTAAGTTCTATCGATCTTACGGTTCTTTCTTCTTAGTACCTTGTTTGTTGTTGTGCATCCACACTTTGAACACTTGTTTCTTCAAACCTACTTCCTTGCAGAATTGTAAAATCTGTTGTTCATCTTGCTTCTGTATCTTCCATCCAATTCTGTCCGCAAAATCTTGCATCTTGTCCTTCTGCTCTTGTGTAAATTTAGTCCGAAACCTTTTCTTCGATGTTGGTGCCATTAATCGCACTCCGTCGTATGTCCGAAACACGTTAAGATCTTCACTTGAAGATTCAGCCGGTGCCCCATTTGCACCACCAAATGCCATCATCATAGGTGGCATTGGTTGATGATACCTAAAGTTTTGCTGCTGCTGTGATGATGGTGCTGGAGCTGAAGGTAGTGGTACTGCCACCACACGAGGCGGTGGTTCAGTATGCTGTGTGTGATAACCTGATTGTGATTCGCCGCCCTCCACCTCTCGACGATGAAAACTGCGGTGGCATTCGCAGGCGGCACATTTTAGTGCTTCCGGGGTGTCATCTTCTCCATTAGGCATAAATTCACCACACCCATCAAGAACATGGGCACCCATGTTAGCAGCATGGTTTTTTAAGCATTTAGTATACCGAACCACCACTGCTGTCGCAGCCCTAGCGGTTTCTGGTGGCCGTGATGGTGCTTGAGAGGTTGGTGTAGCTGGATCTGGATCCGGGTTTGGATACCTTGAAGGTCTTTGTGGTTCCATATTTTGTTGTTGCAACTTGAATCCATGATAGTGGTTTATAACCTGTTGTTGCTGATGATTTGGGGTATTAATTATTCTGGTGTTTGAAGTTGGTGAAGCAATTAAAGGTACATTGCTCAATCTAGGAGACGAATCTTGATTAGATTGAGGTGGATTATTATAATTGAAGGAGTTTCTCTCTCTACTTTCCATTAGGTTTAACTTAAAAAAAACACTAAACCACCATTATAGACTAAAAATTGAACTAATCTTCTACTGGTAATATAGAGTAAAAATTGAATAGGGTTTTACTTACTATTTTTTCCCCTCTCTCTGTTTCAAAAGCTTCAGTGTCATTTAAATTTCAATACATGTTAAAAAGATGTATTGAAAGAAGAAAAATATAGCAAGTGGGGGGGATTGAATAATGAATAGTGTGTCTCCTACCGTCCATCTGTTAAAAACTGATAATACAACAAAGGAGGCAGATGGGTCTGCCCTTGATTTATGTCTTGATTGTGTGTTGTTGATATCATTGCTTGGTCCATCTTGCCTTTCTATTCTCCATCTGCATTGAGTTCAAATGTTTGTGTGTGTGTGTGTGTGTGTGAGTGAGAGAGAGAGACTATATGAGTTTTGTAAACAGATGAATTTTACATCCTTTGGTCAACAAGTGCGGCCCTTAAAATAGTTATGATGCGTTTGATTGCATCTTAATTGAATGGTCACAATTGGTGAAGTTGATTCAATGATTCAATATATATATTCAATTGCCATGAATTTGTTGTATAGGAGCGTTGGTGGCATTGGCTGATCATGGAATGGTTAACCAGGGTCGGTTGCCCCAGACGACTCAATTTTTCCCCCGGTGCATTTATTTGTTAAAGTTTGACGTTTAATGTATTTACTTTTTAAAAGTTGAAATTTTGCTCCCGTTTTCTTGTATTTTTTTTTTCTTCCAATTTTTTAGAATTTTTTACCGGTTGAAAAAAGTTCTTGGATTCCCCACTAGTTGGGGGAGTCTTTCGTTAAAGTTTTAAGTTGTATAATACAAATATGGATACTTTTGCCAGTTATATGAGATACTAACTAGTTTAAAGACCCGTGAATTCACGGGTTGTTTAAAAGTATATATATAATGATGCAATTTAAAAACCCGTAAATTCACGGGTTTAATTAAAATTATATATAAAATGACTCAACGTGAGGAAAACAGATTGCGTATATTGAGCAAAGTTCTCACATACTATACCATATTTAGATTTTACTCAAATTTCATGAAATTATGCAATTACAAATTTTAAGGTTACATAAAGAAGGAATAATAACATAACTAACATCATTGTCTAATTTTTTATTTTTTTTGTGGTTGTTATTCATGGATGGTTTTGTTGTTTCAAGATTGCTGTGTCTCTCTTGATTTTGTATGGAGTGTCTTGTAATGGTCTTGGTTGCTCGCAAACCTTGCGGGCCTTTTATAAAATTTAGCTTTCTGAAAAAGAAAGAAAAAAAAAAACATCATACTCTTCGTTCATTTGCTTCCCAGCATCAGCGTCAAGTATCAATTCCAAAACCAAATAGATACAAAAACATACATTGGACACTAAATAGATATGAAAAACTGGTGATGAATATTACCAAACGCATGCCTCAAACAACAAAATAGCAAATGAGCTACGTGAATAAACTTATAAAACTTTTTAACAGCTAAATCTATAAAGAAACATCTTCTAGGAATGTTAAAGAAGTGATTACCAACTAAATGTCAACAACCGATAGGTAGTATGCATCTAATTGAACTCGGTTTGTATTACAATTCACATTAAAATCCCATTTTTAGTGACACCGTCAACATACTATAGTATACTAATGTACATGCTTAAGAAGCAACACATACAAAACATAACAACTATTTTCATTTCAACTGGCCAAAAATCAGAACTGCAAACAAATTAACCCAAAAAAAAGAGATATGAGATTAGAACAAAAAGAAAGCATAAATAAAATAATGACATTTTAGAAGTACAACGGTTATTATACGGAAAGAGTATAAAACGCTCCCTTCAAATAAATTCCGTAGAGATTCACTACATGTTGTATGTAGTAAAACATAGAGATTCACAACATTTACATCTAGAAAATGAAAACATGGCATAGTTGTTACATCTGCATTATAGCCCAAAATTAAATAAATTCCCACTACTCATTTTGACATTTCATCAAACACCTAGCATACATATGTAAAAAATTGCAAAAAAGACCAAGAAACCATCTTTAACCTGTACAAAACTGAGGGGCAATAAATCCTCTTAAAACGCTCTCCTTAACATGTGTAAAACTCTAGTGTTTTTACCCGTTAGCTATTCAAAGTGATTTATGTAGATAAAAAAACTTTGGGCAAAACATCAGAATTAACCCATTTTAAGAGTTTAAGTGGTAAACCTTCCTAACCTAACCATTTCATTGGTACTCCCTATCCATCTCAAGTTTCAAAAACTCGGCAAGCCAATAGAAGCCCCCACTGCAATAAGCTACACTAAAAAAGGTCGTAAAGAAATTTTTTTTACATATCATCATGACGACAACAAAGACATGAGCTTATTTGAAAACCAAACTCGCTAACATAACTTGTGAGACTAACTACGAAGCCATAATGATGTAACTCATGAGTGTAAGCTGATACGTGTTCTAGGTTAAGCGCAACTCACGGACAACGTTAGGCGCTATATATACAATATTACACACATGTCCTAAAACTCAAGAACGCATGACAACCATGTCAGGCTTTGTTCATGGAAGAACACTGCATAATAATGAGTAAGTTTCATAAACATAAATATACACGAGCAGTTTGTGTTCAAAAAAACACCTTAAGCTTTCTGAAATATGTTAATGCAACATATCTCCTAGCATAAACTCGTTTACAAATTAAACGGGTTTTAATTAATATTTGAATTTGTATATTGAACAGGAATGCAACTACGCTTGAATATAGAAGTGGATACATGCTATCAACCAATTTATAATGTACCTTACTATATGGAAATAAAAGAAAAGAGAGTAGGAAATAGAAAAGGTGGGATGAGTATAAAAGAAGATTCGGAAGAAAATTAATTGAATTTGAAAGGTAGTATGGGAAGTTGTTCCTATTTAATTTTGTAGAGATTCAAATGAAGCATGCTTTCGAAGTAATAATATGTCTGCTGGCCCGTAGCTAAATGCACAAAACCAATATGGCAATACATGCTCGAATTTTTTAATTAAACACATCATTCTACAATTTGAATTATGAATTATTATAAAAATTTATAATTTAAGATATATGAGATAAGCAAAAGGCATAACTTATCATGAAAATTTATCACATTATCAAAAATGACATCACTATTTTACAAATTTATAAGATATTATAGATAGATAGATTATAGATTATAGATTATAGATATAGATTATAGATAGATTATAGATTATAGATATAGAATAGAATAGAATTATAGATATTATAGATGGTGAGATAATCTTTCTTGGCCCATTCTTGATTGTACCTTGTTGAGCATATTGCTACTTCTGTATTATTGAGAGTGAAAGGTTTATTTTAGGTGGGGTTTAAATTATATCATTATCATTAATCATTAATTTTGGTCCATGGAACCACTATTAGTGTTTTTCACCATCAGGCTGCCAACAGGGAAATTTTATGGCCAAAATTAATGCCTTTTTATCGTGTAATGACTACTTCAATATTATCTTTACTAAATTATTGAATTACGAAAATGATTTACGTCTCGATTAGCAGGTTTGACCCTTAATCTTTTCTTATGATGTATTTATTAAATAAATAAAGTGACAGTCAATTTGTATGCTCGTCTCTGACGTGAAGGCGGAGTATTATCTTAGCTTTGCTTTTAAATTCGTATATGTGATCCAAATTGGCCTTAAATTATTGCTATATGATGCACCATTACATGTTACATGTCATTTTATTACTTGTAATATAAATGGACTCCAAATAAGATCTTACATGTTCTTTAACTTTATGGAATACAAATTGCTCCATAGTGCTATGCGATTGGGCAAGTTTTTGGTCTATTTGCAATGAAGTATGTATCACACTTTATTACTCGGTGCACTGTCACTATAGTTATTGTGCTCCCTAGCTAACAATCTAACATGATTTCTGATCATTTATCATTTTCCTCTTTAAGCAGCAACGCTGTGTGGCTCTACTTTATTATTAAAGAAAAAAAAAAATACCAAATCCTAAAGCATTTTTTGTTAATCACTTGTACGTTTTGTATTGACACCTGGACAATATTCTTCTGATCTATATTAATGTCTGCAAAAGGGCACATAAGATATAAAATTAAGATATTAAAACTATAAATTCCAAGATTAATTAGTTATTTGCTACATAATGGTCAAAAGTGGGCAATCTAATTGTGGTAAGTATATCTATATATCATGTGAGGTGACCCAGAATATTTGGCGTTTTGTGGGTATTTATCCCCTAATTAGATAAAGCTATTATTATTATATTGCTATTTCACTAGGCTTACAAAGAGCAACGCAGTTACAAATTATGGAGTAATAATAAGTGATTAATAAATTATAATAAGATGTTAACTTGTGGTTAATGAATCAAGGTTATAACAAAGGTTATAACAATATGATTAGTTAAATATTATAACCATATTTAAAGGGGTCAAGATATGTGTTGTTGGGGTATGAGGATGTGGCCTTTTCTCAACCATGTTTACATCTTTGTTCTTTTTCTCACTTTCTGTATTAAAAAAAGGGATGATTCTCACACACTGTTTTTTGATCCTCACACACCCTTTTACCCTATTATTAGGGAGGAGTTCAAGTAAATTGGTGTGTGAGGATCAAAAAATAGTGTGTGAGAATCATCCCCCATTAAAAAATGGCATGACCCCTAAACTAGATATTCTTTTGTTTTCATGCTTTTGGATTAGTAAATTGATTAGGTTTGTTGAAGGCTTAAGTTGTATAATCATTAATTTCAGATTTGGTTACTTACACAAATGGGTTGTGTTTTTGTTATTTAATAATTTTGATAATACGGTAATGGTAAGACCATATATAACAATGCGTTAGTTTCATCCGTCAGATTACATGAACAAAATAGAAACGGAGCGTTAGTCAGTTTCGACAGTTTCGTCTTGGACTTTTGACGCACAAAACAAAAATCATCACTTATTTTTCAACCAATCGTTGATTTTTCAGATTTAATATATATATATATATATATATATATATATATATATATATATATATATATATATATATATATATATATATATATTTTAATTAATTTATGTTTTCTCATCTGATTTTCAATCAAATTTTACCTTATCACCCTACACAATATTTGACACAAAAAACCGACACAACAGTTAAAAAATGTTAGAAACTGACATTGACATGTCATAGTCAGATTGTACTTTTTGGTCAAAAAGTGTACTAACTGACACTGATATCATAATCACCACTAGAAATGGCCTAATTGGTAAAATTCTCAACGTCAGAAACATAAACTACTTTTCTACAAGTATGGAATTTAGGTGCTAAAAAGGTGTGATATATATATATATATATATATATATATATATATATATATATATATATATATTTTTTTTTTATATATATATTTTTTTTTTGGTAATGACGATTAATAATTAATACCCTGTGATAATAAACTCATTTACCATGTTCAAATTCCGTAAGTGCTAATGATAATGGTTGCACTATGTTAAGATTCTTTCTTTCCTCTTTTGAAATAGCGTATGTCTTTATCACTTTCGAATAGATGTATGACAACATTGTGCATATATTTTTTATATCGTACCGATAACGACATCTGGTTTATATCGTGCCAATAAAGGTTCTAGAACTAAATCTTACTAAAATCAAGTAGGTGTTAAAAATCTTCAGGCATGCAAAAAGGGATATTGTGTTCGTAAATCTTTTAAATACAACACCTGTATATTTGTGCGGTCGTTAGGTGTTCGTAAACACAAAGCCTAACAAGGTTAAGTGTTAGTATCCAAGTTTGCTCAAGATAAAAGGAACAGTGTACGTCCAAATGAATATCGTTCAACTGTTATGGATAATGTGTACGTGGATGAATGATAATTGTGATGTGATTTTATTGTTGTGTTAGTAGTATCGCATGCGTTCTTCCCTTTTTGTCAACATGGTGACAAATGGAAGAGTTTCGTAGTGGCATTTTTGTTGATGAACGACCCAATAGGCCGATACGAGTTAGGTTTAAAGCAAGAACTAACAAAATATCGAATTGCAAAGAATTTTTAATTAGACGGTGTTTATACATGTAAATTTAACATATGGCATATTAATGTCATATAATGTTTGAATATTATTGACAAATAAAGTTAAAAGTTACAAAATCATTTTAAATTATACTACAACAACAAAATTCAATCCGTCGATTGGGAGTTTTACTATGGGTAGAGAAATGACTTGTCTTTATTCTCGAATAGAGGAAGAATTGTCTACATCTCACCTCCCCTATACACCACCTATGTGGTATTGGGTTTTGTTGTTGTACAACAACAAAATTCAATCTCTTATAAATGTAGATAATCAATCCTCTATCATATAACAAAGAGAAGTCATTTCTTCACTCAGAGTGAAAAACTCCAAGAGTAGGGAAAGTCATCCATCTCAATAATCTATGGATAGAGAGATTGTTTCGAATAAACCTTCCGTCAATAAGTAGGTTTAAAAAATAGGTGTGAGACGCCATTAACATGGTATAATCAAATTTTCACAAATTTTAAAATCTGTCTGAATTTCAATTTATGCTCTAAGTGACAGTTAAGTCGTAAATAAATCGACTTTTTTTTTTTTTTTTGCTGTTTACTCGATTAAATATATGATATTCCACATATAATAAATTGTGTACATTATATTAAACGTAGTTTAAGTTTAAGTTTGTAATTTTGTAGGATTACGGTTAATAATAATAATAAGAAGAAGAAGAATAACAACGACAACGACAACGACAAGACGACGACGTCGACTACGACGACGACGACCGTCACTTTTTCCTTCCTGAAATGACTAGTTTACCCCTAGGGTTTTCCTTGCATATCTGTGTATTAAATATCTAGGGTTTATATACTGTAACATAATTAATATACGATTTTAATTTAACCTTGATCTTATATTGATTATTATTAAGTCAACATCTTTATTAATAAGTATAATAAATTTATAATATACTTATGTAATAATAGTTAATTATAATACAAGGTTATTAATTAAAATATGTAATAACAAATTGTATAAATTAAATGTGGCACTTTTATAAAATATAAAATTATAAGGTGAATAAATAAATAAATTAAATTATAAGGGTTATTTATATAAATAAATAAAAATAGAAAATTTATTTTATATATATATTTATTAAATTTCGGTTAATAAAAAAATAATAATAAAAGATAAATACTAAAAATTAAATAAATAATTATTTCAGAATGTTCTAAATATTATTTAAAGATAAGATTTTTCTTAAAAATATAAAAATTAATTTTTTTTTATAAAAAAACGTCCTACCTTATTTATATATGGAAATAATATATTTTCTTTTATTTATTTACTTTAATTAGTAGATAAGGAATGTTTTTAAACTTGTTTTCCAAGCAAAAAATTAGTATAAATACACATGTAAGGCTTTATAAATTTTTCACAAACACATTGAAGCTCTCTCAAAACCCTTAAAATATTTGTGAGTTTTTCTCTCTTTTCTTTCTTTTCTTTTTCGTTTTTCTTTTTCTTTTTAGCCGATTTATGCTTTTATTTTTAATAAATCATACATATAAAAAAATAAATAATTATACTATATGATAATTAATATTACACGTATTATGAAGTGTAAAAATTATTTTTATAGATTAAAAGTCGATTTTATGAATTTTAAATAATTAAAAATGAATTTAAATGTGTATATATATATGGTATATGTTTTTATTTATAAAAAAAATAGATAAAACTAAATAAATTATACAATTATTTTTCAAGTAATTTATGATATTAAACTTAATTATTTAGGTCAGTACATAATTTATAAAAATTAAATTTGAATTTATGTGGATTAATTGTACTTTTATGAACCAAAAATTATTAAATAATGGAATAAATAACAAATAAATATAATAATTAAATATTTACTGATAAAAACACTTATTATTAATATTCTAAGCTAAAACATATTTTTATATATTATTATGATCAATATAACAATTATTTTCATTATATAATGTATTCGATGTATATATTTTGGAATTAAATTATTTAAACACATAAAAATACTAAAAATAATTTTTACAGAATATATATCTTTAATTTATATATCTTTAGTTATTAGAGTCGAAAATTTAATTTATATATTATTATATGAATTTAATCTATATTTACTTATTATTCGGATATTATTAAAGTAAATAAAAAAATAGTAATTTTGTAAAACATAAAAAATAATAATAAACTTTTAGAAACTGTTTAGAATAGTCTAGGGACTTTTAAAAATAATTTTTGTAATTATTATAATATTATTTATAATTAAAAATGAATTATCTAATAATTAGTCTTATAAAAGGGAATAAAATTCGTAATAAAAATATAGAATAATAATAAAAATATATATAAAATTTTTCCAAGTTTAATAAAGTTATATGAATCTTTAAAAAATATAAATTATATTTTTGGGTCGAAATTATATTTATTCCATAATTAAGTTTGTATTAGATGTAAACTTAGATAAATAAGGAAATAAATATATAAATAAATATTAAATAAGATAAAATATTATCTAATGTTTTTATATGATTATCTTACTTATTTTAATTAATAGATAACTAAGGAATGTTATTTTTAATTTAATTTAGATATTTACTTAATTTATTGTAATTAGAAATAATAAAGTAATTATGAATTATAAATAAATGAATAAATATAATAATTATATTTAATTATTAATAGTATACTTTGATTATTATATAATAATTAAAAGTTTATAATACTAATTATAGTAGTACATTATTAATACATTATTAATAAATAATTATAGGATAATTATTAATACTTTTACTAAATGTATGAGTTAAATAAATATTGAGACATTAATAAATATAATATAATAACATAGATTATGACTTAAACTTAATGTGAAGGTTATAATCGAAAGATAACGTGCACTATATGCAAACCTCACCGCTACTTACGGCCTATAGTGGTCCTTGTTGTCTTATGGGAACCGCTTGTGGATTTCAAATGCTAAGACATAGATTCTGGTCAAGAATCCTGGGCGCCCGGTAATAACAGATCATCAGAGTGACTTATCTGATAGCAACGGGGTTTGAGAAAGTTGTACAACGTCTTGTTAAAGATTATAACCTGAACATTCTATAATTGGAAGTTACTAAGAATGGAAACTCTCCATAAATAGTAACCTTCCGAAAATGTAATTTCTTTTAGAAAACCATTATCATTAGTATAGTTACTATATTTATGTCTATTAGACAACATCTGATCGTACATTCTATCTCTAGGTTGAGATCTCAATCACGTTCTTCCGTTCAATTCATTTCTCTCGTGGAATAACTCTTCTGTGCTACTAAGGTGAACTCATAGCCCCGCTTTTTACATATTTTAATGTATTTTATAAATCTTGGGGTGAGACACACGCTTGCTTTAAATGATTTACAATTTAGACACGAGTGCCTAAACTTTTTGATATGCAACTTCATGAGATTATTGTTAACTTGTATTCTTACATGCAAATCTCGGCCATAATATCGTTAATTGCTGGAATTGGAATTTTGCATGCTTAATTATTGTGAGTAGGCCTATTGAGAGTGACGTCTCTACCCATTGGCGTGATCGTCAAGGGGGTACATAATAATGATTACCGACACACGCGTAGTGTCAGGGGTTTATGTTTAGCTCGATATTATAACTCATGGCATATTGATATTTTGATGTTTTGAATTAAATCTTGTGGTCTAAAACTTATTAATTATTAAACCTATGATGTTCACTCAGCCATTGTGTTGACATTTTAAGTATGTTTGTCTCAGGTGAAGAATAGCTTATGTGCTGCCCCATGTTGCTTGCTTGCTGTTGCATTGGAGTCCACATTATTTACATTTTATCATTTGTTAAACATTGATTACTTTTGGGTTTACCATGTAAAACATTTCGCTTTCCGCTGCAATTGAATTATTGAATTTATTAAACGTCTCATTTAGAGTCGTTCTCGTTATATAACCGTGTGATGATATTGGAAAAGTCATATTTACCCTCGGCCCTATTTAGGGGGTATGACAGAGTAATATCAGAGCACAGTTTGTTATAGAGAACCAGGATTGCATTCTATGTGTGTCTTATGTGCTAGTTAGGGTGCCTTAGCAATCTTTAGGACTATAACCTTTCTTGGCTTAGTTTAAGTATCTTTCTTATTTGTTTATATTCTTTCTTTTTAAGTGACTTTACTTATTCATATTCTTGCCTTAGTTTTAAGTACTATCCTTATTTTTTATGTTTGTTTTACTATGCTCTCCTTCCATCTTGCCTTCACACCGAACATTAGAATCTACCTAGTACTCTTTCTTCTTTTAGGATGTCATTCATGACTTCTGAATTTCGCGACATTTCCATGACATCTATTACGGTCATGTACATAACATTATGATACGTACCATGGTGTCTTGGGTTGCGAACCAGAAAACGTCATTCTTAATTTGTGAAGATTCTCTCCGTGCTATCCTTAGTGCGTTGGGAAAATGTTTTAGGTTATGGATTATGTAAAACGGTAAATAAGTTTTAAGCCCTTAGGAAGTTTTCTAATAGATAAAATTTTGTAGTTTGAATAACGTGTCTTGACCTTATGGGTGATATTGAAGTGGAAATGTGAATTAGTAAAATATAATGACGCCTAACCAACGTGATTATATAACACTAATTCATATAGAAATTTCAATATCATGACATATGGAATAGAAAGTGAATCAAAGAAAGATTCCCAAGCCATTCATTCGAAAATCTCAATGATATTACATGAAGGGTAATCATCATCTGATTTGTAGATATACGAAGTGCTCGTTTCAACCAAACTATCTATCTCATACCCATGAGTAGATTAACAATCCTCATATACCATAAAGGTTTTAAAACTTTGCATTCTTTCTTAAACAACCTATATCTTTATCTTTGACGCTTAATATTCACGCTCTTTCACTGGAAGGAAGGATGCATATTCTTAAGTGATCTGAAGTGACACCCTCAAAATTTCTTCGAAGCATGCCTCCTGTTATCTGTAATTACGCTTCTGGTGTAGATTTTCATGAACCCATTAGAAAACCCGTCGAAGATAAGCGACAATCACTCGCAAGGATTTAATTTGAATTTTCAAGCGTCGATTCTTATAAACACCACATTCACCTAAGCATTCACCTACTACACCATTATATACTCCTGATACACCACTACCATCACCTGATCATGACCCTTCGACTAAAGACGCTGCTTACCATGGTAGAACTTTCCAACGGGTATCTTTTGATTACCACATAAATTAAAAGAATCCCATCATACTCTAGTGTATCCACATTTCGGGCTAGTAAAGGGCGTAATATATATATATTTCCCTCACAATATTGAAAAACATGTGATCCCTCACACGCTCCATATGATCAAAGGTAGCATTGATATGATTATCATTATGATACTTAAAGTCAAACATCGTGTAATTTGTTATACTTAAACAATAAGTCGTGACCTTTGAAGCGTTAACCGTTTACCTGGAAAATCTTACGATTTTGCCTCGGTGTTAAAAGCATGTTAGTTGTATCATTAAATGATCATATAGTAATGTTTCTAACAATAGGCAAGTGACACCATGTCCTTAAATCGCCCTTACTCATTGTGGAAATTCATACCATCCCGACAATAATCAAACATTTAGCGAGAACTTGATAAATTGATGATCATCACATAGTCGAAAGTCACTACATTAGCGTGTCTTCATACCTGTCTATATGAACATCGGATTATTCATGCTCAAGTTATTATGAAATCTTTGTGAATGACGGACTCCATCCATGAGTATATAATAAGGGCACTTACAGCCAGCTTTCCGACTCCAATATTAGTCATGACCTGTTGGCATTTCAAAGTCAACAGGGGATTAACTTCACGTTCTCATACTCTACCATTCATAACTCACTCGTCAGCAACAGCTTCACACTTACACATTTTAGTCCAAAAACTTATGCCCTAATAGTAGTCATCAACCGCATTTGAATTCAATAGTTTTCATTACCTCGTAACATTTGTTGCTTAAATATCACCCAAAATTTTCAAAAATCATTCACTCGGTCTTCATCAATCTTTTTCCAACTCGTAACCTCCGAAATATGAAAATTCTTTTTACCAAAATTTTACATACACTATTTTACTATGCGATCCTCTCGAAATTTTATAAAATAAATTTATTTACTGTCATTCATGCAAATTTTATAAATCGTATATAATAAAGTAAATAAAATTTACCCTTACTTATTTTGACTAGTACATATCAAATTATACCTACACTTTTATAAATCCATTCTTTTAGATATGAATTCAAAAGTTATTTTTCTTAAAATAGTATGCGTTGCACATAACTCCAGTTTTACTAAGAACTTCGTTTCATTATCAAAATGTCTCAAACTTTTTCAAAATTACTTTGACTTATTATATAAAAGTTTTCGTATTACTCCACAATATAATTAGATCACAGTTCCTCTTATCCTCCGAGCAAGAACAAAACATACCTCTTGCGCTCATCAACTATTCATTTTAGGGATTGGCTGTAGCATAACTGCGGGCTGTGAAATCAGTGTGTGAGATATGCATAGTGGTAACACCTATTCTTAAGGGAGGCATTGTGTGGGAATTCAACCCCAACCGTATTTCAGATTGGTATCGATTCTAACTATTATTACACTGGTATCACGGATAGAGATTCACTAAGCTCGTCTGAGAAGTTTCTACCTCCGATATTTCACAGCTAAACCACAACATCCTCGTAAAAATCAATTCTATGATTTAATATCTTTTTGGCACGAGAAAGTATTTTTCGAAGATTGAAATGTCCCGTTCTTATTGATTAAAAACGTTCCATATTAATTGATTTCGTTGCGAGGTTTTGACCTCTATATGAGACGTTTTTCAAAGACTGCATTCATTTTTAAACAAACCATAACCTTTATTTCATCAATAAAGGTTTAAAAAGCTTTACGTAGATTATCAAATAATGATAATCTAAAATATCCTGTTTACACACGACCATTACATAATGGTTTACAATACAAATATGTTACAACAAAATAAGTTTCTTGAATGCAGTTTTTACACAATATCATACAAGCATGGACTCCAAATCTTGTCCTTATTTAAGTATGCGACAGCGGAAGCTCTTAATAATCACCTGAGAATAAACATGCTTAAAACGTCAACAAAAATGTTGGTGAGTTATAGGTTTAACCTATATATATCAAATCGTAACAATAGACCACAAGATTTCATATTTCAATACACATCCCATACATAGAGATAAAAATCATTCATATGGTGAACACCTGGTAACCGACAATAACAAGATGCATATATAAGAATATCCCCATCATTCCGGGACACCCTTCGGATATGATATAAATTTCGAAGTACTAAAGCATCCGGTACTTTGGATGGGGTTTGTTAGGCCCAATAGATCTATCTTTAGGATTCGCGTCAATTAGGGTGTCTGTTCCCTAATTCTTAGATTACCAGACTTAATAAAAAGGGGCATATTCGATTTCGATAATTCAACCATAGAATGTAGTTTCACGTACTTGTGTCTATTTTGTAAATCATTTATAAAACCTGCATGTATTCTCATCCCAAAAATATTAGATTTTAAAAGTGGGACTATAACTCACTTTCACAGATTTTTACTTCGTCTGGAAGTAAGACTTGGCCACTGGTTGATTCACGAACCTATAACAATATATACATATATATCAAAGTATGTTCAAAATATATTTACAACACTTTTAATATATTTTGATGTTTTAAGTTTATTAAGTCAGCTGTCCTCGTTAGTAACCTACAACTAGTTGTCCACAGTTAGATGTACAGAAATAAATCGATAAATATTATCTTGAATCAATCCACGACCCAGTGTATACGTATCTCAGTATTGATCACAACTCAAACTATATATATTTTGGAATCAACCTCAACCCTGTATAGCTAACTCCAACATTCACATATAGAGTGTCTATGGTTGTTCCGAAATATATATAGATGTGTCGACATGATAGGTCGAAACATTGTATACGTGTCTATGGTATCTCAAGATTACATAATATACAATACAAGTTGATTAAGTTATGGTTGGAATAGATTTGTTACCAATTTTCACGTAGCTAAAATGAGAAAAATTATCCAATCTTGTTTTACCCATAACTTCTTCATTTTAAATCCGTTTTGAGTGAATCAAATTGCTATGGTTTCATATTGAACTCTATTTTATGAATCTAAACAGAAAAGTATAGGTTTATAGTCGGAAAAATAAGTTAAAAGTCGTTTTTGTAAAGGTAGTCATTTCAGTCGAAAGAACGACTTCTAGATGACCATTTTAGAAAACATACTTCCACTTTGAGTTTAACCATAATTTTTGGATATAGTTTCATGTTCATAATAAAAATCATTTTCTCAGAATAACAACTTTTAAATCAAAGTTTATCATAGTTTTTAATTAACTAACCCAAAACAGCCCGCGGTGTTACTACGACGGCGTAAATCCGATTTTACGGTATTTTTCGTGTTTCCAGGTTTTAAATCATTAAGTTAGCATATCATATAGATATATAACATGTGTTTAGTTGATTTTAAAAGTCAAGTTAGAAGGATTAACTTTTGTTTGCGAACAAGTTTAGAATTAACTAAACTATGTTCTAGTGATTACAAGTTTAAACCTTCGAATAAGATAGCTTTATATGTATGAATTGAATGATGTTATGAACATCATTACTACCTTAAGTTCCTTGGATGAACCTACTGGAAAATAGAAAAATGGATCTAGCTTCAATGGATCCTTGGATGGCTCAAAGTTCTTGAAGCAAAATCATGACACGAAAACAAGTTCAAGTAAGATCATCACTTGAAATAAGATTGTTATAGTTATAGAAATTGAACCAAAGTTTGAATATGATTATTACCTTGTATTAGAATGATAACCTACTGTAAGAAACAAAGATTTCTTGAGGTTGGATGATCACCTTACAAGATTGGAAGTGAGCTAGCAAACTTGAAAGTATTCTTGATTTTATGAAACTAGAACTTTTGAAATTTATGAAGAACACTTAGAACTTGAAGATAGAACTTGAGAGAGTTCAATTAGATGAAGAAAATTGAAGAATGAAAGTGTTTGTAGGTGTTTTTGGTCGTTGGTGTATGGATTAGATATAAAGGATATGTAATTTTGTTTTCATGTAAATAAGTCATGAATGATTACTCATATTTTTGTAATCTTATGAGATATTTCATGCTAGTTGCCAAATGATGGTTCCCACATGTGTTAGGTGACTCACATGGGCTGCTAAGAGCTGATCATTGGAGTGTATATACCAATAGTACATACATCTAAAAGCTGTGTATTGTACGAGTACGAATACGGGTGCATACGAGTAGAATTGTTGATGAAACTGAACGAGGATGTAATTGTAAGCATTTTTGTTAAGTAGCAGTATTTTGATAAGTGTCTTGAAGTCTTTCAAAAGTGTATGAATACATATTAAAACACTACATGTATATACATTTTAACTGAGTCGTTAAGTCATCGTTAGTCGTTACATGTAAATGTTGTTTTGAAACCTTTAGGTTAACGATCTTGTTAAATGTTGTTAACCCAATGTTTATAATATCAAAAGAGATTTTAAATTATTATATTATCATGATATTATGATGTACGAATATCTCTTAATATGATATATATACATTAAATGTCGTTACAACGATAATCGTTACATATATGTCTCGTTTCAAAATCATTAAGTTAGTAGTCTTGTTTTTACATATGTAGTTCATTGTTAATATACTTAATGATATGTTTACTTATCATAATATCATGTTAACTATATATATAACCATATATATGTCATCATATAGTTTTTACAAGTTTTAACGTTCGTGAATCACCGGTCAACTTGGGTGGTCAATTGTCTATATGAAACCTATTTCAATTAATCAAGTCTTAACAAGTTTGATTGCTTAACATGTTGGAAACATTTAATCATGTAAACATCAATCTCAATTAATATATATAAACATGGAAAAGTTCGGGTCACTACAGTACCTACCCGTTAAATAAATTTCGTCTCGAAATTTTAAGCTGTTGAAGGTGTTGACGAATCTTCTGGAAATAGATGCGGGTATTTCTTCTTCATCTGATCTTCACGCTCCCAGGTGAACTCGGGTCCTCTACGAGCATTCCATCGAACCTTAACAATTGGTATCTTGTTTTGCTTAAGTCTTTTAACCTCACGATCCATTATTTCGACGGGTTCTTCGATGAATTGGAGTTTTTCGTTGATTTGGATTTCATCTAACGGAATAGTGAGATCTTCTTTAGCAAAACATTTCTTCAAATTCGAGACGTGGAAAGTGTTATGTACAGCCGCGAGTTGTTGAGGTAACTCAAGTCGGTAAGCTACTGGTCCGACACGATCAATAATCTTGAATGGTCCAATATACCTTGGATTTAATTTCCCTCGTTTACCAAATCGAACAACGCCTTTCCAAGGTGAAACTTTAAGCATGACCATCTCTCCAATTTCAAATTCTATATCTTTTCTTTTAATGTCAGCGTAGCTCTTTTGTCGACTTTGGGCGGTTTTCAACCGTTGTTGAATTTGGATGATCTTCTCGGTAGTTTCTTGTATAATCTCCGGACCCGTAATCTGTCTATCCCCCACCTCACTCCAACAAATCGGAGACCTGCACTTTCTACCATAAAGTGCTTCAAACGGCGCCATCTCAATGCTTGAATGGTAGCTGTTGTTGTAGGAAAATTCTGCTAACGGTAGATGTCGATCCCAACTATTTCCGAAATCAATAACACATGCTCGTAGCATGTCTTCAAGCATTTGTATCGTCCTTTCGCTCTGCCCATCAGTTTGTGGATGATAGGCAGTACTCATGTCTAGACGAGTTCCTAATGCTTGCTGTAATGTCTGCCAGAATCTTGAAATAAATCTGCCATCCCTATCAGAGATAATAGAGATTGGTATTCCATGTCTGGAGACGACTTCCTTCAAATACAGTCGTGCTAACTTCTCCATCTTGTCATCTTCTCTTATTGGTAGGAAGTGTGCTGATTTGGTGAGACGATCAACTATTACCCAAATAGTATCAAAACCACTTGCAGTCCTTGGCAATTTAGTGATGAAATCCATGGTAATGTTTTCCCATTTCCATTCCGGGATTTCGGGTTGTTGAAGTAGACCTGATGGTTTCTGATGCTCAGCTTTGATCTTAGAACACGTCAAACATTCTCCTACGTATTTAGCAACATCGGCTTTCATACCCGGCCACCAAAAATGTTTCTTGAGATCCTTGTACATCTTCCCCGTTCCAGGATGTATTGAGTATCTGGTTTTATGAGCTTCTCTAAGTACCATTTCTCTCATATCTCCAAATTTTGGTACCCAAATCCTTTCAGCCCTATACCGAGTTCCGTCTTCCCGAATATTAAGATGCTTCTCCGATCCTTTGGGTATTTCATCTTTTAAATTTCCCTCTTTTAAAACTCCTTGTTGCGCCTCCTTTATTTGAGTAGTAAGGTTATTATGAATCATTATATTCATAGATTTTACTCGAATGGGTTCTCTGTCCTTCCTGCTCAAGGCATCGGCTACCACATTTGCCTTCCCCGGGTGGTAACGAATCTCAAAGTCGTAATCATTCAATAATTCAATCCACCTACGCTGCCTCATATTCAGTTGTTTCTGATTAAATATGTGTTGAAGACTTTTGTGGTCGGTATATATAATACTTTTGACCCCATATAAGTAGTGCCTCCAAGTCTTTAATGCAAAAACAACCGCGCCTAATTCCAAATCATGCGTCGCATAATTTTGTTCGTGAATCTTCAATTGTCTAGACGCATAAGCAATCACCTTCGTTCGTTGCATTAATACACAACCGAGACCTTGCTTTGATGCGTCACAATAAATCACAAAATCATTATTCCCTTCAGGCAATGACAATATAGGTGCCGTAGTTAGCTTTTTCTTCAATAACTGAAACGCTTTCTCTTGTTCATCATTCCATTCAAATTTCTTCCCTTTATGCGTTAATGCAGTCAAGGGTTTTGCTATTCTGGAAAAGTCTTGGATGAACCTTCTGTAGTAACCAGCTAGTCCTAAAAACTGGCGTATGTGTTTCGGAGTTTTCGGGGTTTCCCACTTTTCAACAGTTTCTATCTTTGCCGGATCCACCTTAATACCTTCTTTGTTCACTATGTGACCGAGGAATTGAACTTCTTCCAACCAAAATGCACACTTTGAAAACTTAGCGTACAATTCTTCCTTCCTCAATACTTCTAACACCTTTCTCAAATGTTCACCGTGTTCTTGGTCATTCTTTGAGTAAATAAGTATGTCATCAATGAAAACAATGACAAACTTGTCAAGGTATGGTCCACACACTCGGTTCATAAGGTCCATGAACACAGCTGGTGCATTAGTTAAACCAAACGGCATGACCATAAACTCGTAATGACCGTAACGTGTTTTGAAAGCAGTCTTTGGAATATCATCTTCTTTCACCCGCATTTGATGATACCCGGAACGTAAGTCAATCTTTGAATAAACAGACGAGCCTTGTAGTGATCAAATAAGTCGTCGATTCTCGGTAGTGGGTAGCGGTTCTTGATGGTAAGTTTGTTCAACTCTCGGTAGTCGATACACAACCTGAATGTACCATCTTTCTTCTTGACAAACAAAACAGGAGCTCCCCACGGTGATGTGCTTGGTCGAATGAAACCACGCTCTAAAAGTTCTTGTAATTGGCTTTGCAGTTCTTTCATCTCGCTGGGTGCGAGTCTGTAAGGAGCACGAGCTATTGGTGCAGCTCCTGGTACAAGATCTATTTGAAATTCAACGGATCGATGTGGGGGTAATCCCGGTAATTCCTTCGGAAATACATCGGGAAATTCTTTTGCAATGGGAACATCATTGATGCTCTTTTCTTCAGTTTGTACTTTCTCGACGTGTGCTAGAACAGCATAGCAACCTTTTCTTATTAGTTTTTGTGCCTTCAAATTACTAATAAGATGTAGCTTCGTGTTGCCCTTTTCTCCGTACACCATTAAGGGTTTTCCTTTTTCTCGTATAATGCGAATTGCATTTTTGTAACAAACGATCTCCGCTTTCACTTCTTTCAACCAGTCCATACCGATTATCACATCAAAACTCCCTAACTCTACTGGTATCAAATCAATCTTAAATGTTTCGCTAACCAGTTTAATTTCTCGATTCCGACATATATTATCTGCTGAAATTAATTTACCATTTGCTAATTCGAGTAAAAATTTACTATCCAAAGGCGTCAATGGACAACTTAATTTAGCACAAAAATCTCTACTCATATAGCTTCTATCCGCACCCGAATCAAATAAAACGTAAGCAGATTTATTGTCAATAAGAAACGTACCCGTAACAAGCTCCGGGTCTTCCTGTGCCTCTGCCGCATTAATATTGAAAACTCTTCCGCGGCCTTGTCCATTCGTGTTCTCCTGGTTTGGGCAATTTCTAATAATGTGGCCCGGTTTTCCACATTTATAACAAACTACATTGGCATAACTTGCGCCGACACTACTTGCTCCGCCATTACTCATTCCGACACCATTTGTTCCTTTCGTTCTATTAACCCCTGGTCCGTAGACCTCACACTTCGCCGTGCTATGACCATTTCTTTTACACTTGTTGCAAAATTTGGTGCAGAACCCCGAGTGATACTTTTCACACCTTTGGCATAGCTGCTTCTGATTGTTGTTGTTGTTGTTGCGGTTATTATTGTTGTTGGGATGATTATTGTAGTTGCTGTTGTTGTTGTTGTTGTTGTTGTTGTTGTTGTTGTTGTTGTTGTTGTTGGGCCGTTTGTTGTAGTTGCGATTGATGTTGCGATTGTTGGGATAATTGTTGCGATTATTGTTGTAATTGCTGTTGTTGTTGTATTGGTGATTCTTATCACCGTTTTCCTCCCACTTTCTTTTGACTTGCTTCACGTTGGCCTCTTCAACAGTCTGTTCTTTAATTCTTTCTTCAATCTGGTTCACTAGTTTGTGAGCCATTCTACATGCCTGTTGTATGGAGGCGGGCTCGTGTGAACTTATATCTTCTTGGATTCTTTCCGGTAATCCTTTCAAAAACGCGTCGATCTTCTCGTCCTCATCTTCGAATGCTCCCGGACACAATAGGCACAATTCTGTGAATCGTCTTTCGTACGTGGTAATATCAAATCCTTGGGTTCGTAACCCTCTAAGTTCTGTCTTGAGCTTATTGACCTCGGTTCTGGGACGGTACTTCTCGTTCATCAAATGCTTGAATGCTGACCACGGTAGTGCGTACGCATCGTCTTGTCCCACTTGCTCTAGATAGGTATTCCACCATGTTAACGCAGAACCTGTGAAGGTATGCGTAGCGTACTTCACTTTGTCCTCTTCAGTACACTTACTTATGGCAAACACCGATTCGACCTTCTCGGTCCACCGTTTCAATCCGATCGGTCCTTCGGTTCCATCAAATTCCAAAGGTTTGCAGGCAGTGAATTCTTTGTAGGTGCATCCTACACGATTTCCTGTACTGCTAGATCCAAGGTTATTGTTGGTATGTAGCGCAGCCTGTACTGCGGCTATGTTTGAAGCTAGAAAAGTACGGAATTCCTCTTCATTCATATTCACGGTGTGTCGAGTAGTCGGTGCCATTTCCTTCAAAATAGTCAAATGGAACAAGTTAATCATACAGAATATTAAGAGTAGTTAATAGTATTTCGTAGCATTATATGAACTCATTTATAAAAGCTTTTTCTTCATATTAGCGTTTTATAAGTTTAAATTCGGGTAGTACCTACCCGTTAAGTTCATACTTAGTAGCTAATATACAATTCAACTACTACAATTCTATATGAAAAACTGATTATAATAATATTTCGCGTTCAAACTTTTTCACAATATTTTACAAACTTACAATACCGCTTATTTTACATATAGCATGAAATATAGCACACAATAAATTTGATACAAGATGGTTGTGAAGATAATTCTAGCTAGTACACAAGTCGTTCAGCAAAGGCAATAAAGACACGTAATTCATACGTCCAGAAACAAGTCATGCATTCTGGTTTTACTAGGATTACTTCCCATCCTTGGTCTTGTGGAACATAACCGTTATGGCCGTTGATAAGACAGCGTGTTGTAACGTCATCAAAGGGACGAGGGTTACGTAATGTCCAACAGTCCCGTAATAATCTAAAAACCTCATTTCTTACCCCAATTACCGACTCCGTCACTTGTGGAAACGTTTTGTTTAATAGTTGTAGCCCGATGTTCTTGTTCTCACTTTGGTGAGAAGCGAACATTACTAATCCGTAAGCATAACATGCTTCTTTATGTTGCATGTTAGCCGCTTTTTCTAAATCACGAAGTCCAATATTCGGATATATTGAGTCAAAATAATTTCTTAACCCGTTGCGTAAAATAGCATTTGGGTTCCCCGCAATATATGCGTCAAAGTAAACACATCGTAACTTATGGGTTTCCCAATGTGATATCCCCCATCTTTCAAACGAAAGTCTCTTATAAACCAAGACATTCTTGGAACGTTCTTCGAATGTCTTACAAACTGATCTCGCCTTAAATAGTTGTGCCGAAGAATTCTGGCCGACTCTAGACAAGATTTCATCAATCATGTCTCCGGGTAGGTCTCTTAAAATATTGGGTTGTCTATCCATTTTGTGTTTTTAAACTGTAAAATAGACAAGAGTTAGATTCATAAAAAAAATACTTATTAATACAAGCAATTTTTACATATATCATAAAGCATAAGAACACTATATTCCATATATTACACCACACGAATACAACTATCTTATTCCGACTCGCTCGTTTCTTCTTCTTCGGTTTTGGTTCGTTTTGCCAAGTTTCTAGGGATATATGATGTTCCCCTAATACGAGCCGTCGTTGTCCACATTGGTTTAGAAAAACCTGGTGGTTTAGAGGTTCCCGGGTCATTGTTACAACTTAAGGACTTCGGGGGTTGACGATACATATAAAGTTCATCGGGGTTGGAATTAGATTTCTCTATTTTTATGCCCTTTCCCTTATTATTTTCTTTTGCCTTTTTAAATTCAGTTGGGGTAATTTCTATAACATCATCGGAATTCTCGTCGGAATCCGATTCATCGGAGAATTGGTAATCCTCCCAATATTTTGCTTCCTTGGCGGAAACACCATTGACCATAATTAACTTTGGTCGGTTGGTTGAGGATTTTCTTTTACTTAACCGTTTTATTATTTCCCCCACCGGTTCTATTTCTTCATCCGGTTCCGATTCTTCTTCCGGTTCCGATTCTTCTTCCGGTTCCGACTCTTCTTCCGGTTCCTCTTCGGGAACTTGTGAATCAGTCCACAAATCATTCCAATTTACATTTGACTCTTCATTATTATTAGGTGAGTCAATGGGACTTGTTCTAGAGGTAGACATCTATCACATAATATCAAACGCGTTAAGAGATTAATATATCACATAATATTCACATGTTAAAAATATATAGTTTCCAACAAAATTTGTTAAGCAATCATTTTTCAACTAAACACGGTCGAAGTCCAGACTCACTAATGCATCCTAACAAACTCGATAAGACACACTAATACAAAATTCTGGTTCTCTAAGACCAACGCTCGGATACCAACTGAAATGTCCCGTTCTTATTGATTAAAAACGTTCCATATTAATTGATTTCGTTGCGAGGTTTTGACCTCTATATGAGACGTTTTTCAAAGACTGCATTCATTTTTAAACAAACCATAACCTTTATTTCATCAATAAAGGTTTAAAAAGCTTTACGTAGATTATCAAATAATGATAATCTAAAATATCCTGTTTACACACGACCATTACATAATGGTTTACAATACAAATATGTTACAACAAAATAAGTTTCTTGAATGCAGTTTTTACACAATATCATACAAGCATGGACTCCAAATCTTGTCCTTATTTAAGTATGCGACAGCGGAAGCTCTTAATAATCACCTGAGAATAAACATGCTTAAAACGTCAACAAAAATGTTGGTGAGTTATAGGTTTAACCTATATATATCAAATCGTAACAATAGACCACAAGATTTCATATTTCAATACACATCCCATACATAGAGATAAAAATCATTCATATGGTGAACACCTGGTAACCGACAATAACAAGATGCATATATAAGAATATCCCCATCATTCCGGGACACCCTTCGGATATGATATAAATTTCGAAGTACTAAAGCATCCGGTACTTTGGATGGGGTTTGTTAGGCCCAATAGATCTATCTTTAGGATTCGCGTCAATTAGGGTGTCTGTTCCCTAATTCTTAGATTACCAGACTTAATAAAAAGGGGCATATTCGATTTCGATAATTCAACCATAGAATGTAGTTTCACGTACTTGTGTCTATTTTGTAAATCATTTATAAAACCTGCATGTATTCTCATCCCAAAAATATTAGATTTTAAAAGTGGGACTATAACTCACTTTCACAGATTTTTACTTCGTCGGGAAGTAAGACTTGGCCACTGGTTGATTCACGAACCTATAACAATATATACATATATATCAAAGTATGTTCAAAATATATTTACAACACTTTTAATATATTTTGATGTTTTAAGTTTATTAAGTCAGCTGTCCTCGTTAGTAACCTACAACTAGTTGTCCACAGTTAGATGTACAGAAATAAATCGATAAATATTATCTTGAATCAATCCACGACCCAGTGTATACGTATCTCAGTATTGATCACAACTCAAACTATATATATTTTGGAATCAACCTCAACCCTGTATAGCTAACTCCAACATTCATATATAGAGTGTCTATGGTTGTTCCGAAATATATATAGATGTGTCGACATGATAGGTCGAAACATTGTATACGTGTCTATGGTATCTCAAGATTACATAATATACAATACAAGTTGATTAAGTTATGGTTGGAATAGATTTGTTACCAATTTTCACGTAGCTAAAATGAGAAAAATTATCCAATCTTGTTTTACCCATAACTTCTTCATTTTAAATCCGTTTTGAGTGAATCAAATTGCTATGGTTTCATATTGAACTCTATTTTATGAATCTAAACAGAAAAGTATAGGTTTATAGTCGGAAAAATAAGTTACAAGTCGTTTTTGTAAAGGTAGTCATTTCAGTCGAAAGAACGACGTCTAGATGACCATTTTAGAAAACATACTTCCACTTTGAGTTTAACCATAATTTTTGGATATAGTTTCATGTTCATAATAAAAATCATTTTCTCAGAATAACAACTTTTAAATCAAAGTTTATCATAGTTTTTAATTAACTAACCCAAAATAGCCCGCGGTGTTACTACGACGGCGTAAATCCGGTTTTACGGTATTTTTCGTGTTTCCAGGTTTTAAATCATTAAGTTAGCATATCATATAGATATATAACATGTGTTTAGTTGATTTTAAAAGTCAAGTTAGAAGGATTAACTTTTGTTTGCGAACAAGTTTAGAATTAACTAAACTATGTTCTAGTGATTACAAGTTTAAACCTTCGAATAAGATAGCTTTATATGTATGAATTGAATGATGTTATGAACATCATTACTACCTTAAGTTCCTTGGATGAACCTACTGGAAAATAGAAAAATGGATCTAGCTTCAATGGATCCTTGGATGGCTCAAAGTTCTTGAAGCAAAATCATGACACGAAAACAAGTTCAAGTAAGATCATCACTTGAAATAAGATTGTTATAGTTATAGAAATTGAACCAAAGTTTGAATATGATTATTACCTTGTATTAGAATGATAACCTACTGTAAGAAACAAAGATTTCTTGAGGTTGGATGATCACCTTACAAGATTGGAAGTGAGCTAGCAAACTTGAAAGTATTCTTGATTTTATGAAACTAGAACTTTTGAAATTTATGAAGAACACTTAGAACTTGAAGATAGAACTTGAGAGAGTTCAATTAGATGAAGAAAATTGAAGAATGAAAGTGTTTGTAGGTGTTTTTGGTCGTTGGTGTATGGATTAGATATAAAGGATATGTAATTTTGTTTTCATGTAAATAAGTCATGAATGATTACTCATATTTTTGTAATCTTATGAGATATTTCATGCTAGTTGCCAAATGATGGTTCCCACATGTGTTAGGTGACTCACATGGGCTGCTAAGAGCTGATCATTGGAGTGTATATACCAATAGTACATACATCTAAAAGCTGTGTATTGTACGAGTACGAATACGGGTGCATACGAGTAGAATTGTTGATGAAACTGAACGAGGATGTAATTGTAAGCATTTTTGTTAAGTAGCAGTATTTTGATAAGTGTCTTGAAGTCTTTCAAAAGTGTATGAATACATATTAAAACACTACATGTATATACATTTTAACTGAGTCGTTAAGTCATCGTTAGTCGTTACATGTAAATGTTGTTTTGAAACCTTTAGGTTAACGATCTTGTTAAATGTTGTTAACCCAATGTTTATAATATCAAAAGAGATTTTAAATTATTATATTATCATGATATTATGATGTACGAATATCTCTTAATATGATATATATACATTAAATGTCGTTACAACGATAATCGTTACATATATGTCTCGTTTCAAAATCATTAAGTTAGTAGTCTTGTTTTTACATATGTAGTTCATTGTTAATATACTTAATGATATGTTTACTTATCATAATATCATGTTAACTATATATATAACCATATATATGTCATCATATAGTTTTTACAAGTTTTAACGTTCGTGAATCACCGGTCAACTTGGGTGGTCAATTGTCTATATGAAACCTATTTCAATTAATCAAGTCTTAACAAGTTTGATTGCTTAACATGTTGGAAACATTTAATCATGTAAACATCAATCTCAATTAATATATATAAACATGGAAAAGTTCGGGTCACTACAAAGATTTCCTCACCTGTTGGAAACAATTCTTTATAGCCAATGATTTACATCTGCACTTAAACTCATAAGTGAATGATAGATCGACTCACCATCTGTGCGAGATGAAGGTTTTTCGTATGCCCGAGAGACATATTTAATTAATGTGGCTAATATGTTATGATCCAAGTCGGGTCATACCCAATAACAAGCTTACGGACACTTTAAAAGTGTTTAATCTTAACGGTTGGATCGTTAAATAAACACGCGACACTTGAAATTTAGAAAATTGGTTTTCTAAAATATTATCACTTGAGATAAATTATTTGGATAATTTATATATATAATTGTTTAAAGGTTTAAATGATTAAGTTGTGTTATATTTTATAAAAGGTTATAAAATATGTAAGTAACAATATATATATATATATATATATATATATATATATATATATATATATATATATATATATATATATATATATATATATATATATATATATATATATATATATATATATATATATACATGGGTTTATATATATTGTTTTATAAAACAATTAATATATTATATGCCCATCAAGTATGGCAGAATTTTGGACTTCAAGAGGGACCACACATGCTAGTTTTGCTACTTCCCATATACACAACTTCATAGGTGCATGTCTTATACTTGAACCAAGGCTTGACCATTCTCTCTCAAGTGAAAATAGATGTTTAATGCTTAAAAAAAACTGCACAAAATTCTGTTTTCTGTTTGCTGCTGGTCGTGGCATATTTGGGCTCAAAAGGGAGTTCAAAATTTGTTTTTACAAGCTCACATCAAGTGTCATTCAAATCCTAACTAAAGGCAAAGGTGTTGGGGTTATTGCTTGGGGTATTACACACTTGAGGCTTCAAGTTAGAAGCTTCATTTTCCATCATCTTCATCATCATCTTGCAACTTTGTAAACAACTCTCAACTAGCTCGAGGAGGTATATATATCTTCTCTACTTGTTATATTTGTAAGCATTTATCCAAGACTTGATATTATCATGGGATTTAACTTAATAGCTTAACTTGTTAACATGAACTTATCATTTTGCTTCCGCTTGCTTTAACACTAATACAAATTGGTTTTGTAATTATCTTAACCATTTGAACATGTTTTATGAACTTGTTAAATTCCATCAATGGTATCTAGAGCCCAGGTCTATGGATTATGCTTCTTATATGGTATTTAAACCCTATATATTTGCATTCTAAGTACATGCATGAATATGGAATGCAAAAAAATTTCGGGTTTGGGAGGGTTGGTCATGTTGGCTGAATTGTAGGGGACCCAAAATGGGTTTTTGGGTCTTCCACTTTGGTCATATTTGGTTGCATGTTGATGTTCACAATCTTGCCTTGATCTTGTGTTTGGTTGCATGCTTGTTTGCTTGATTAATTATTCATTTGGTATGTAATATTAATTATTCTTTTGGCATGTAATTTATTTATTCATTTGGTTATGTAATTTATTTTATATTTGGTATGTAAAATAGATTAGGTTGTATTTTCATTTTCTAGAGAAAAATGTATTAGGATATATTTTTTTGTAAAGAGTATGAAGATGCAAAAGATGGAGCAAAAGAAGAACACATGCATTTGGATGCAAGATTTAGTGAGAGATGTTAAATCTCCTACTTTGTGTTATGACCCATTAACCGGTGACATTTGTTTTCGGCTAAACAAATGTCCACCAAAAGGCTAGATTGTGAACATATTATTTTTACATGTGTGGTTGTTTTGTTGTTTGATTATAGATTGTATGTTTGGTTGCTACAAATTAATCACACAAGTTAACAACAAACAAACTAAAAATTTAATTGGTTAAATTAGACGTTATTAACAACATGCAAAACGACAATTTAAATGGTTAAATTTAAATGGCAAAAGGACATTAATAAATGGTTGTTAAGAACACATAATAATTGGTTATTAAAACACATATAAAATGGTTTATATTAAATCATGTAATTGGCTTAATTACAAGACATGAAAATGGTTTTTCATACAAACCATACACTAAATGCATGTTGGTGTATGGTGTAAAAGTTTTCTCAAACTAGAATTAACGAAAACTTAAAATCCCTATATTAACAAGGTAAACAAGTTAAACGCCATCCTTATTGTGTGACACTTAGGCATACTAGGGAACTCATGATGGGATAAAGGTCACCTAACCATTATGAGCAAACTAATATGATTAAGGTGAATTTGGCACACTTGTGGGATAAAGGTCACCTAACCACTTGTATGTTAAATTTACACGTTTACACAAGTAGGACGACTTGATTTGGGAATCATGAACTTAGGGTCACCGAAGCATGAAGAACAAATAGGCGTTGATGGGATAAATATGCCATGCAAAAAGATTGCATGATCCCATAACTTAGAAGTTGCAAAAGGATTGCAATTGTCATATAATGACTACCTAGCTAAATCAAATGACAGGATAAAGGTCACCTAACTGAAATTTGGTTTACCGTTGGATTCTAAAATTTAATAAATATCAATTGGATTTAAAGGGTATTGATAGTTAATTAAAATTGATACTTAAACAACTTTGTTAAATTTTGTAGATGGCCGCCAATAACAACAACATTCCCAACGCACCAATAAACTTTAACAACCTATTGTTGAGGTCAATCCTCGAAAAGGAAAAACTCAACCATACGAACTTCATGGATTGGTTTCACAATCTAAGAATTGTCCTCAAACTAGAGGATAGGGCGTATGTGTTGGAAGACCCCATTCCCGATCAACCGGACGAGATGATACGAAAGTCATGGCTTATTGGGAGAAATACTGCACCGATTCATTGCAAGTTTCTTGCCTCATGCTTGGGACTATGATTCCAGAACTCCAAAAGGATTTCGAGCATCATAGTGAATATGACATGATCATACAGTTGAAGGAGATGTTCCTTCAACAGGCTCATGTCGAGCGCTTCGAAACGGTTCGAGCGCTTCATGCATGTCGGATGGACGACTCCCAATCCGTTTCATCTTATGTCCTTAAGATGAAGAGCCTAATTAATCGAGCGAACTGTCTAAACTGCAACATGTCTAATGAATTAGCCACGGACCTTATCCTTAATTCCTTGTCAAAGAGGTTTGACACATTTGTAATGAATTACAATATGAATGGATGGGATAAGAACATTGGCGAATTACATGCCATGCTTAAGATGGCCGAAGCGAGCATGGGTAAAAGGGCTTCACCCATATTTATGATCAATGAAGGTGGGTCCAAAGCCAATAACACTTCTAAGCCAAAAGGGGCTAAGAGGAAAGGACCCTCCTACCAAGGCAAGGGCAAGGGAAAGGGGAAGATGGTTACCCCAACCAACAATAACAAGAGCAAAAGGTTGCCGATAAAGCTAACCCCAAGGAAGATCAGTGCTTTGGTTGCAGTGAAATGGGTCACTGGAAACGCAACTGCCTAGTCTACCTCAAGGAGTTGAAAGAAAAGAGGGATGCAGGGCAAACCTCAGGTAATGTATACATGGTATACGTTGAGCTTAGTATTACTTCTTCTAATACATGGGTATTAGACACAGGATGTGGAACTCATATTTGCAATTCTTTACAGGGGTTCAAAAGAAGTAATCAAGATGCGGGAACAACAAGTCTCTTCATGGGAAATGGAGCAAGGGTGCAAGTGCAAGCTCAAGGAGACTTTGTTTTAAAGCTACCAAGTGGTTTGGAGCTTATTTTGAAAAATGTTTTGTATGCACCCGATTTATCACGAAACATTATTTCTGTATCCTGTTTGAAACAATATGGTTTTAATCTTAATTTCATTAATGATGATATCCATGTTTCTTTAGATAATGTGTTCTATTTTAAGGCTTCGCCTTCGAATGGTATTTATGAATTGGTTCTTGATGACACATCATACAATAGCTCAATATACCATGCAAATACCAAGAAACTCAAAAGGGATTTGAGTGATTCCTACTTATGGCATTGTCGCCTTGGTCACATAAACAAGAACCGAATGCATACACTTCAAAAGAATGGCCTTTTGAAATCAAGTGAGCTAGACGCATTTGATGTATTTGAATCTTGTTTACAAGGCAAAATGACTAAAGCACCTTTCAAAGGGACATATAAAAGGGCTAAAGACTTATTAGGATTAATACATTCAGATGTATGTGGACCTTTTAAGCCCATGACTAGGAAAGGTGAAAGATAGTTCGTCACTTTCATTGATGACTTCAGTCGTTTCGGATATGTCTATTTATTAAGGCACAAGGACGAAACTTTTGAAGCATTCAAAGAATATCAAAACGAAGTACAAAATCAACTGAATAAGACAATTAAGGTACTTTGTACTGATAAAGGAGGTGAATACCTAAGCGATGCCTTCCAAGATCATCTTAAAAGTTGTGGGATCATCTCGCAACTCACTCCTCCTGGAACACCCCAACTTAATGGAGTTTCCGAAAGGAGGAACTGAACCCTAATGGATATGGTTCGATCTATGATGGCTAGAAGCTCGTTACCTCTATCATTTTGGGGTTATTGTCTATGCTCCGCGGCTCGTATTCTAAATATGGCCCCAACCAAGAAAGTGGAACGAACTCCTCATGAGATGTGGTTTGGAAAACCTCCATCTCTATCATACTTAAAGGTATGGGGATGTGAAGCTTACCCTAAGCATTACGTCCCTAATAATTTGAATGCTCGATCCACGAAGTGTATCTTCATAGGATATCCCAAGGATGATATGGGATATTATTTCTATGATCCATCCGAGCAAAATGTATTTGTTGCTCGAAAGGCTGAATTCCTTGAAACTAAGTTCCTAATGGAAGGTAATAGTGAAAGGAAGATAGATCTTTAAAAGGTTCAAGATCAAGTAGATGATACACAATTGGTTGACACTAGCACTCAAACTGAAAATATTGAGAATGATCAAACGGATTATCAAAGTATACAAGAAGTTTTCAAATCTGGTAGGATTAGTAATCCTCCTGAGAGATATGGGTTTCTCATAGACGGTTGCTATGTGGTTGATTTGGATGAACCAACAAACTACCAAGATGCTTTATCAAGGATTGATAAAGATAAATGGCAGGAAGCCATGAACACTGAGATGCAATCCATGTATGACAACCAAATTCGGGAACTTGTTGTACAACCTACTGGCTCAAGGCTAGTTGATTGTAAATGGCTTTCCAAAATGAAAACCGACATACATGGAAACTTGGATACATAAAAAGCTAGACTTGTAGCAAAAGGTTTCACTCAAACTCAAGGGGTTGACTATGATGAAACTTTTTCGCCTGTGGCAATGCTAAAGTCTATTAGGATATTACTTGCCATTGCTGCTCATTATGATTATGAAATATGGCAAATAGATGTCAAGATCGCTTTCCTAAATGGACATCTTGAGGAAGATGTCTATATGGTTCAGCCTGAAGGTTTTGTTGATCCTAAATATCTTAAAAGGGTATGCAAGTTAAAGAAGTCAATCTACGGATTGAAACAAGCATCTAGAATGTGGAATCATCGTTTTAATGAGGAGGCCAAGAAATTTGGCTTCATTAAAAATGGTGATGAAGCTTGTGTATACAAGAAAGCTAATGGGAGCACTATCATGTTCCTTGTACTATATGTAGATGATATATTGTTATTTGGAAATGATATTCCAGAAATGCAAGGAGTTAAAACTTGGTTAAGTAAATGCTTCTCCATTAAGGATCTTGGAGAAGCACAATATGTTTTGGAGATTGGGATCTACAGGTATAGATCCAAGAAACTGATAGGTTTGAATCAAAGTGCATACATTGAAAAGATCTTGAAAAGGTTCAAGATGGAGAACTCTAAGAAAGATTTGGTACCTATTCAAAAGGGAACACTTCTCAGTTCATCTCAGTGCCCCATCATGAAAGATGAACAGGAGAGAATGAAGAAAGTCCCATATGCGTCTGCCATTGGGTCAATCATGTATGCAATGATATGCACTAGACCGAATGTGTCATGCGCTCTTAGCCTGACAAGTAGATACCAGAATAACCCAGGAAACAATCACTGGATTGCTGTCAAAAGTATATTGAAATACCTTAGGAGGACTAAGGATATGTTTCTAATATATGGGTCTGGTAAGGAGGAACTCGCTGTAAAAGGTTACGTGGACGCGAGTTTCCAAACTGATCGAGATGATTCTCGATCACAATCCGGTTATGTCTTCATGTTAAATGGAGGTGCGGTCTCTTGAAAGAGTTCAAAACAGGATGTTGTTGCATTATCCCCTACAGAGTCGGAGTACATTGCCGCCTCATTGGCAGCTCAGGAAGCTGCATGGATGAAGAAATTCATCGACAACTTAGGAGTAGTCCCTTCCATTTAGGACCCTCTTGAGATCTTTTGTGACAACAAGGGTGCGATTGCTCAAATCAAGGAACCTCGTGCTCACCAAAAGACCCGTCACATTGAGCGGAGATTCAACTACATAAGGGATGAAGTTGAAAAGGGAAATATATGTATTCGCAAAGTTCACACAGATCTTAACATAGCGGATCCTCTCACGAAGCTCTTACATGGATCAAAACATGCAGGACATGTTTGTGCTTTAGGGCTCCGATATTCTAGTGATTGGTCATGATCTGTTTTAAGTATTGTAACGGAACAAAATTGTTCAAACTCATTAATATAATTATGGTATTAATTTATTTTGAGTCATGTTCCTATTTTGCATATTTTATCCATGAATAAGTAATTATTCTAAATTCCATAGTTGATCACATTTGTGGGAACAAGTGTGAGGTTTAGACTATTATGAACTTGTATTGGTATACATTCACGGGATGAATGTGGGCCAAGGTTGCGACCAAGGTTCATAGATATTTGTGGGACACAAATATTGGAAGACCCGCTCTCAAGACTTACTAAATGGAGCCTTTGTGGTTGATCACATGTAATCTTGAGTAAAGGCGAATATCATTGTATCCTCTGACCTGAGATACATATTGGGTTAGGATATTTACCAAGTATTGTACCTTGATTCTTTCCTTCACTATTCTGAAATATGGTAGTTCATAAGGAAGAGCTCAGGTATAATACAAGGTATATATTTAGGACGTATGTAGTCAAGATGGAATTTGTCCCTCTTATTCGTTGAGAGTCAGATGTCTAAGGCCTGATAAAGTTAAATCTAAAAGAGAGTGATCACTCTGTATCTCTTGGATTTAACATGACATCTAGGACGAAAGGATGTGATGAAAGATTCACCTATTCATATTTGAGATGGAAACTCGAAAGGGATGATGTTATTGAATGTCACATAGTCATAACATATTGGGGGTGATGGACGGTCGTTAGGTGGTATCCGTCACTTGCATTAATTTCTTATGTTTCTCGTGCAAGTGAGAGATTGAAGGTTTTTCGTATGCCCGAGAGACATATTTAATTAATGTGGCTAATATGTTATGATCCAAGTCGGGTCATACCCAATAACAAGCTTACCGACACTTTACAAGTGTTTAATCTTAACGGTTGGATCGTTAAATAAATACGCGACACTTGAAATTTAGAAAATCGGTTTTCTAAAATATTATCACTTGAGATAAATTATTTGGATAATTTATATATATAATTGTTTAAAGGTTTAAATGATTAAGTTGTGTTATATTTTATAAAAGGTTATAAAATATGTAAGTAACAATATATATATATATATATATATATATATATGTATATATATATATATATATATACATGGGTTTATATATATTGTTTTATAAAACAATTTATATATTATATGCCCATCAAGTATGGCAGAATTTTGGACTCCAAGAGAGACCACACATGCTAGTTTTGATACTTTCCATATACACAACTTCATAGGTGCATGTCTTATACTTGAACCAAGGCTTGACCATTCTCTCTCAAGTGAAAATAGATGTTCAAAGCTTAAAAAAAACTGCACAAAATTCTGTTTTTTGTTTGCTGCTTGACGTGGCATATTTGGGCTCAAAAGGGAGTTCAAAATTTGTTTTTACAAGCTCACATCAAGTGTCATTCAAATCCTAACTAAAGGCAAAGGTGTTGGGGTTATTGCTTGGGGTATTACACACTTGAGGCTTCAAGTTAGAAGCTCCATTTTCCATCATCTTCATCATCATCTTGCAACTTTGTAAACAACTCTTAACTAGCTTGAGGAGATATATATATCTTCTCTACTTGTTATATTTGTAAGCATTTATCCAAGACTTGATATTATCATGGGATTTAACTTAATAGCTTAACATGTTAACATGAACTTATCATTTTGCTTTCGCTTGCTGTAACACTAATACAGATTGGTTTTGTAATTATCTTAACCATTTGAACATGTTTTATGAACTTGTTAAATTCCATCACGAGAAAGTCTTTCTCATTAAGAGATCACACCTTTTCGTGCGATTTTTTGTCAGAAATATAATTTAAAATCCTCGTTATCCTCTATAAAGGAGTTACCTTAAACGTTTATGGCATTTATGTGGTTACTCTAAACATTTCTTCCTTCGTGGGTTGCAACTGGATGTTATCCTAGTCAAGTTTCGATCCCTGATTTGACCTGTAACTGAAATCATGATCATAAAGATACATTCTACAACGTGTTATCAAAAACTATTCCCAAGGATAAGTTCGCATGTATTATAATATACTAAACGATACCTTTCATTAATTACTCATACCATTCTGAGGGCATTTTAGTAATTATGGCTTGCTTTGCATGTAAGCCTGATTAGTGACTCCTCAGCTGACATCTCCTTTCGTCGATTCACATTAGGAATTTCTTGAAAACCAAAGGTATAATGTCTATGGTTACCTTTCGGAATTTGAAGTTGGTACCATCTCTAACAAACACAAGCCATGCATCAAACTTCATGTCTGTGATCTCCACAAACTCCTATGTGTTTGTCTGCCCTAGTGTTGTGGCATAAAACGCTCAAGGTTTTAAATGAGCTTAGTAATGTTTTTGAAATTTCATGTATCCGAATTACTGAAATGCGTGAATAGCATTATCATCTTCTCTTTTTGAGGAGATCTATTCGGATGAAACTCCTGTTATTCTTTTGGATTACTTTTGCATTGATGATAAAAATTCATTTTGTTGAAAAATCGATAGAGGTTATGGATCATGGGATCAAGCGATTAAAGAAAAGTAATATTCATATTGTTAAGATCCATTGGAATTCACGAAGAGGCCCCGAGTATACCTGGGAACGTGAAGTCCGAATGAAACGGAAAATATCTCCATCTCTCTTTTCAAACGTTGATTCATCCGAGAAGTCTATCCAAAACTTTGGTACGAAGTTTCCATTTACGGGGGGATACTGTGACAACCGTCACTTTTTCCTTCCTGAAATGACTAGTTTACCCCTAGGGTTTTTTTCTTGCATATTTGTGTATTAAATATCTAGGGTTTATATACTGTAACATAATTAATATACGATTTTAATTTAACCTTGATCTAATATTGATTATTATTAAGTCAACATCTTTATTAATAAGTATAATAAACTTATAATATACTTATGTAATAATAGTTAATTATAATACAAGGTTATTAATTAAAATATGTAATAACAAATTGTATAAATTAAATGTGGCACTTTTATGAAAAATATAAGAGTATAAGATGAATAAATAAATTAAATTAAATTATAAGGGTTATTTATATAAATAAATAAAAACAGAAAATTTATTTTATATATATATTTATTAAATTTCGGTTAATAAAAATAATAATAATAAAAGATAAATACTAAAAATTAAATAAATAATTATTCCAGAATGTTCTAAATATTAGTTAAAGATAAGATTTTTCTTGAAAATATAAAAATTAATTTTTTTATTAAAAAAACGTCCTACCTTATTTATATATGGAAATAATATATTTTCTTTTATTTATTTACTTTAATTATTAGATAAGGAATGTTTTTAAACTTGTTTTCCAAGCCAAAAATTAGTATAAATACACATGTAAGGCTTCATAAGTTTTTCACAAACACATTGAAGCTCTCTCAAAACCCTAAAAATATTTGTGAGTTTTTCTCTCTTTTCTTTCTTTTCTTTTTTGTTTTTCTTTTTCTTTTTAGCCGATTTATGCTTTTATTTTTAATAAATCGTACATATAAAAAATAAATAATTATACTATATGATAATTAGTATTACAAGTATTATGAAGTGTAAAAATTATTTTTATAGATTAAAAGTCGATTTTATGAATTTTAAATAATTAAAAACTAATTTAAATGTGTATATATATACGGTATATGTTTTATTTATAAAACAAAATAGGAAAAAGGTTAAATAAATTATACAATTATTTTTCCAGTAATTTATGATATTAAACTTAATTATTTAGGTCAGTACATAATTTATAAAAATTAAATTCTAATTTATGTGGATTAATTATACTTTTATGAACCGAAAATCATTAAATAATGGAATAAATAACAAATAAATATAATAATTAAATATTTACTGATAAAAACACTTATTATTAATATTCTAAGCTAAAACATATTTTTATATATTATTATGATCAATATAACAATTATTTTCATTATATAATGTATTCGATGTATATATATGTATATATTTTGGAATTAAATTATTTAAACACATAAAAATACTAAAAATAATTTTTACAGAATATATATCTTTAATTTATATATCTTTATTTATTAGAGTTGAAAATTTAATTTATATATTATTATAGGAATTTAATCTATATTTACTTATTATTCAGATATTATTAAAGTAAATAAAACAATAGTAATTTTTTAAAACATCAAAAATAATAATAAACTTTTAGAAACTTTTTAGAATAGTCTAGGGACTTTTAAAAATAATTTTTGTAATTATTACAATAATATTTATAATTAAAAACTAATTATCTACTAATTAGTCTTATAAAATGGAATAAAATTCGTAATAAAAATATAGAGTAATAATAAAAATATATATAAAATTTTTCCTAGTTTAATAAACTTATAGGAATCTGTAAAAAATATAAAATTATATTTTTGGGTCGAAATTATATTTATTCCATAATTAAGTTTGTATTAGATGTAAATTTAGATAAATAAAGAAATAAATATATAAATAAATAGTAAATAAGATAAAATATTATCTAATGTTTTTATATGATTATCTTACTTATTTTAATTAATAGATAAATAAGGAATGTTATTTTTAATTTAATTTAGATATTTACTTAATTTAATGTAATTAGAAATAATAAAGTAATTATGAATTATAAATAAATGAATAAATGAATAAATATAATAATTATATTTAATTATTAATAGTATACTTTGATTATTATATAATAATTAAAAGTTTATAATACTAATTATAGTATTACATTATTAATACATTATTAATAAATAATTATAGGATAATTATTAATACTTTTACTATATGTATGAGTTAAATAAATATTGAGACATTAATAAATATAATATAATAACATAGATTATGACTTAAACTTAATGTGAAGGTTATAATCGAAAGATAATGTGCACTATATGCAAACCTCACCGCTACTTACGGCCTAGGGTGATCTTTGTTGCCTTATGGGAACCGTTTGTGGATTTCAAATGACAAGACATAGATCCTGGTCAAGAATCTTGGGCGCCCGGTAACAACAGATCATCAGAGTGACTTATCTGATAGCAACGGGGTTTGAGAAAGTTGTACAACATCTTGTTAAAGATTATAACCTGAACTTTCTATAATTGGAAGTTACTAAGAATGGAAACTTTCATAAATAGTAACCTTCCGAAAATGAAATTTCTTTTAAAAAACCATTATCATTAGTATAGTTACTATATTTATGTCTATTATACAACATCTGATCGTACATTCTATCTCTAGGTTGAGATCTCGATCACGTTCTTCCGTTCAATTCATTTCTCTCGTGGAATAACTCTTCTGTGCTACTAAGGTGAACTCATAGCCCCGCTTTTTACATATTTTAATGTATTTTATAAATCTTGGGGTGAGACACATGCTTGCTTTAAATGATTTACAATTTAGACACGAGTGCCTAAACTTTTTGATATGCAACTTCATGAGATTATTGTTAATTTGTATAGTTACATGCAAATCCCCGCCATAATATCGTTAATTGCTGGAATTGAAATTTTGCAAGCTTAATTATTGTGAGTAGGCCTAGAGTGACGTCTCTACCCATTGGCGTGATTGTCAAAGGGGTACATAATAATGATTACCGACACACGCCCAGTGTCAGGGGTTTATGTTTAGCTCGATATTATATCTCATGGCATATTGATATTTTGATGTTTTGAATTAAATCTTGTGGTCTAAAACTTATTAATTATTAAACCTATGATGTTCACTCAGCCATTGTGTTGACATTTTAAGCGTGTTTGTCTCAGGTGAAGAATAGCTTATGTGCTGCCCTATGTTGCTTGCTTGCTGTTGCATTGGAGTCCACATTATTTACATTTTATCATTTGTTAAACATTGATTACTTTTGGGTTTACCATGTAAAACATTTCGCTTTCCGCTGCAATTGAATTATTGAATTTATTAAAAGTCTCATTTAGAGTCATTCTCGTTATATAACAGTGTGATGATATTGGAAAAGTCATATTTACCCCCGGTCCTATTTGGGGGGTATGACAACGACGACGACGACCTATCTATCTATCTATCCATCCATCCATCCATCCATCCATCCATCCATCCATCCATCCACCCACCCACCCACCCACCCACCCACCCACCTATCTATCTAAAAGAGAGATTAGATTAGCTTAGTTGTCATTAGCTCCATATTAGTAGCATCTCATGACAAGTGAAAATTACACATGTACAATTAACAGAATTTATGATTAAATAATGATAATTAACAAGTTATGGATCACATCAATAACAAGTTATGAAAAAACGCTAATTATCAAAGGTAAATTAAATAATGATAATTAATGATAATTATTGATAGATAGCAGTCATGTTTAATGGGTAAATTTTAACTTCCTTTTATCTCAATTAATTTTTGTTACTGTTTGTTTCTAAATGATCAATTTTAGTCTAAAGTGCCTCCCGTCCATAACCTGTATCTATTTTGTTATTATTTAATGGGTAAATTTTAACTTCCTTTTATCTCAATTAAATTTTTTTTTTACTTTTTGTTTATAAATGATACATTTTAGTCTAAATGTGCCTCCCGTCCGTAACCCGTATCTATTTTGTTAATAACATGTAGTTATCAAAATCAACAAGTACATATATCATATCACTTATCAAAATCATTATATAACGGTTTTTGAGTAGCTGTGCATCGCACAGGCTCAAAACATAGTAAATTAATATAATATAATATAATATAATATAATAATAATAATAATAATAAAAAATTATAACATTGATATAATTTATAATAATTAAAATATATAATATATAAAATAAAATTATGATAATAAAAAGGAATTTTTATTTCCTTCATCAATTAAAAAGTCAATTGTTGAAATTAAAATTAATTGTGAAATTCAAATCGTTAGCTGATCAAATCAATAGTTGATTTGAAGATAAAGACAAATATGATATTTATATTTATAAATCATACTAATTATGGTAAGAACAATTACTATTCACAATGGCATCATTGTAAATACTCCCAACTTCTGGGGTATTCTGATAATTCTTTTTTTTTTTAAAAATGATCCCCTTTTGTTAACACCCTTTTTCCGATTCCTTTTTCTACCCTTTATGTTTTAACCGTCCAATTAACCGAGGTCAAAACCATCGATCGAAACAACCCCGCAGCGAAGCGCGGGTTTGTTTTCCTCATTATAGTTCAAATGGGGAGAATAAACCCGCATTTTACTGCGGAGTGATTTTAGTCAATTGACGTTCGGTTAACTAACTTTTAAGATATACATAAATGATAAAGAAAAACAAAAAAGGAAGTGAAAAAAACTGTATACAGATAACGAAAAAAGTTTCTCAAAAAAATACAATGATGTACAACTCATTTTTAGGAAGGAGCTTCTTCTAAGTAGGACTTGATGACCATTCCTAAGATATTTAGATATATTTTAGTTTTATGAAAGTCATCAAATACTTATGTGATTATTAATTTTATATAATAGATTTGACCACATGCTATAATTATGTTCTAATATGAAAGTTATTAAACCTTGTTAATTATCATTTGAAAACTTATCCAATTATGTATTAGATTAAATTCCAACCATTAGTAGTGCCAAACCTTGACTAATCAATAGATTTGAAAGTGTTAACTTGATCAGTGATATCTACGATCGATATGTGGCTTAGTCTTTGTGTTGACCGTTGATGTCACTCGAATTATACATATAATCCTCACAACATCCGTCCTCATTTGGCTATGTTTTGATGAAAATAGTGCATGATATTGTTGGTTTGGTTCAAGGCTAAAAGCCTAGCTTGGTGCAAAATTGACCAAATCCTGAACCAAAATGTGTGAAAAATGCTCAAGTGCTGAAATCTGAAACCAAGAACGTCGTTCTGCCTTTAGAAATGACGTTCCTATGTGCTTCATGTTAAGAAAGTCGTTCCATTTCAAAGGAAATTGGAAAAATCACATCATGACATTTTGGGACATTTTAAGAACGACGTTCTACATTTAAGAACGACTTACCTCTTTCATGAGACGACCCGTCCTAATCCATAAGGACGAATACATTACATTTTGTAACATTGCGAGGTATTTAACCTCTATATGATATACTTTACAAACATTGCATTTATTTTTAAAAGACAAACTTTCATTACAACGAAAGTTGACAGGCATGCATGCTATCTCATAATATATCCAAACTATGAATGACTTATTATCAATCTTGATGAACTCAACGACTCGAATGCAACGTATTTTGAAATATGCCATGAATGACTCCAAGTAATATCTTTAAAATGAGCAAATGCATAGCGGAAGATTTCTTTAATACATGAGAATAAACATGCTTTCAAGTGTATACCCTTGTACAAGCTTTTCTAAATAATAATAATAATAATAATAATAATAATAATAATAATAATAATAATAATAATAATAATAATAATAATAATAATAATAATGATAATAATAATAATAATAATAGAAATTAAAATAGAAGTGTATACCCTTGTACAAGCTTTTCTAAAAAAATTGTCCCAGACGAGGCTCGAACCCGTGACCCCTCGCTAACCCGAATCTTCTCTAAACCATTGGACCATTTCTGATTTTCTGTTTATATCTCAAACCCAAAATATTTTAACCCATATTATTGCTATCCTTCTTCTTCTTCTTCTAAACTCTCATCGACAGAACCCACAAACCATTTTACTAATGTATTAACGATTTGGTTTTAGGTTTAGAACATGATACAGAAACGATTAATAAGAGTTTAAATCGATTGAAAAGAAAAAAAAATATAAAAAGAAAGAACACAGAACTGCTGTTCGCGTAAGTTTTTTTTTTTAAAAAAAATAATCAACTTTGATTTCGAGTACATTTTAGATAAAAGTTACAACATGAAAAAGATTGTATAACACTCATAGAAACTTTATCAACCATCAATTGACTCAAAATTATCAATACGATTACTAATTTTCCTATGAACATAAAGTTGACTTTTTAGAAAAATTACCTTTGACTCACAAATTCGAACACGATATAACGAATTGAGGTTTGAGATTTTGCAGATAGTTCAAATGAGTGATTCCTAACGCTTCTGCATTTATAGATTTTGCATTTGATTCGAAATTAAAGCGTTTGTAAAAAAACTCAAGAACAGAGGAAATAAACGGGTTTAATTTAATTAATTTCTGTATTATTCTTTAACAATTGCAGTTACCATGGATAGTTAACAAATATGAGGGTATCAATTCAACTTTTGGAGCAGTAAACAGAATTGTTATCTAGCGTTGATGGTCGACAACAAATCACAGGCAAACAGAAACAAAGATATTAAGGAATCAGATTAAAAAAAATGCATATATATATCTGTACCTATATAATATAATCAGTCTTAATATTTGTATTTATCTATTTTTAGGAATTATCTGCATTATATATATATATATATATATATATATATATATATATATATATATATATATATATATATATATATATATATATATATATATATGTATATATATGTATATCTGAATTTATAATATCAGCATATATTTGTATTTACATTTTAATTAATCTTATTCCCTAATAAATATAACAATAAATAATAATAATACCCTTAATATTATAAATAATAATAACAATAATATTATTATTAGTGTTAATGGTAATAATAACTATAAAAATTTATGACAATAATATTAATAATAATAATATTACTAATTATAATAATACTAATTATAATAATATAACAAAACAATTGTATAAAATTTCATATTTATGTATTTTACATAATAATAATAGCACTAATATTTATATTAAATATCTATTCTAATAATAGTAATGAGAGTAATAATATTATTAGTAAAGATAACAAATTTAATACATTAAATTTCATACCCATATATTATCTATAATAGTATAACTAATACTGATATTAATTATTAGTATTAATATTAGTATTAATAATAATGATGAAAGTAATAATAATCTTATTATAACAACTATATTTTCATTTGTTAATAATATATTATTAATTATGTAATATTTAATAATCATATAATATATTATATAGTAACTTTTTTGATTCTTTATTATTTAATTATATATATTATAATATATATAATAATTATACATAGATCTCATATTTCATTATACATAGATTCATTTTAAATTACAACATAATTATTTTATCACTTATCTTACCTTTTTGATTCACATGTTTAATCCTATGTTATTATTTTAAATTATCATATATACTTACATTTATATATATATATGTATATATTTAATTACATATTTATTAACAAATAAATTGTTCGTGAATCGTCGGAAATAGTCAAAGGGCAAATGCATTCATGAAAAATAGTTCACACATTTTGAGACTCGGTTAAATAGACTTTGCTTATCATGTCGAAATCATTAAAAGATTAAGTTTAAATTTGGTCGAAAAATTGCCGGGTCGTCACAGTACCTACCCGTTAAAGAAATTTCATCCCGAAATTTGAGTGAGGTCGTCATGGCTAATAATAAGAATATTTTCATGATGAATATGGTTTGGAAAAATGAGTTTTATCACCGTTGAATAATATGGATAAGACAACTCGATAACTCGAAGCGTACGAATGAAGCTATCACTAAATAGTTAAATAATGAAGTAGAGATTCGTCTTATCTTTTGACGTAGTCACTGTTGAATTTAGAAAATAAGGTTCGTCTTAACTTTTGACATTGTCTCGTTTGAATTCCGGAATTCAAAGGATTAAATGAAAATCTTTGTAATATAAAAGATATGATTCTTCGGAATTTAAGGAAATTAGGATCTCTTTAATTAAATGCGATCATCTACCTCGATTGCTCTGTCTGATAATTTCATTATAAATTGACCTCTTCCGTTTCATTATTCTCACCATTCCTATACTTTCTTCCTTAATCCATACTTCTAAAGATTGTAAAAATGCTTAATCCAGTTCTGATCCTTGTACTTATCCTTACTATCGCAACAATCATTCTCCTTTTCCAATTTCCACCAGAAGAATCTGTTTTCTTCTACTTCGCCCTTTGGGGTTATAGTGTTTTTAGTTCTCCCGTGTCTTTATGTTGCGATAAACATTAATATTCACGGTTTGTAATTTATGTGTTGTTATCGGGCTTTATATTCTCCCTTATATTTCAAAGCTCCATGCTTATATTTTTCTTCCCGACTTTAAGCACAACAAAATAATGGTCCAGAATTCGTAGGTATGAAGTTTCGAATGAATGTGACTAATGTTCTAAGAGGAAGATTGTAATAGCACGATCTTGATTGGTTAAATTACCAGAATTCAAGAGAAAAGATAGAACTATCAAGAAAATATGTTTTTGATATGTTTAGAGATTAGATAGAATGTAAGAGTCGTGTAACATGGCACATGATGATGTTATAATCTGTGAATCATTACGTTCCATTAGAAACTCAGCATGACTTACTGTAATATAATCACGTTGATCAAGTGTCATTATATTATACTAACTCATGCTTCAGTTCCCAACACTACTTCAGAATTCATTCATAGTTTATACTTAGATTTTACAGAAATTTCCAATATAATGTATTACAGATAGCACGAAGAGGTATATAATTTCGGACGAGAATATTTATGAAAATATCTTCAGAAGTATCGAAGATATTTATGATGATATTTTGGAATTTCTAAGTTCGAAAGTTGATAAGGAAAAATTTTTCGCAAGATTTTAACATGACTTCGAAGCAGGATATTCTCTAAAATTTCATCGGATCCAGAATTACCTGGATTCTTTGAATATAGGGTTTGGTCCTTGTATTTGTCCTTTGTCTCCTTAATGATTAGCTCAATCTGTTTTTCATTACCAAATTTTCTATCGAGCGTTCCCAATATTCCATTCTTTATTATCAAACTTTTGGCCATTTAGACCATCTACAATTTTGCTGTTTCCTCTGCATTTAATGCTACCATATCTGAATCATCGGTTATCAATCCGAGGTGGTTTCAAGAGAATTGTGTTTTTAGATGATTAAATGCTGATGGTAATATGGTTCAATATATAAGGTTTTCCGGTACAATAAAAGAGCACGCATATATATCAAAGTTATAATAAGGTTGTTTTGAACGAAAAGTTGAAGTTGATTTGCTGGAGCTATGACAAAATTGACTAATTTGGAGAGGGATTGTAAAATTATTTTCGGTAATAACAACGCCAAAGGAGCTATCACAGATACTTGTTAACGTTTACTCAGTTTCAAAGAGTTTTTCAGGTGCATAACTATATGCATCAATCTTTTCTTCCGTAGATGAAGTGCGGTTGGTTCATCCTCTCGATTGAGGTATTTTCAAGAATCATGAAAGGTTTGAACGCAGATTGTAATCGTCAAGATACAAATGAGGTTTAAGATGAAATCAAGTGGCAAACTTGAAGAAATGTTTAGTTTCATATGTTATAATCAATATTTTAATTCATTTTAATTGTCCAATTTTAGTAGTCCACAATTAGTTGTCCACAGTTAGTAATTCAACAATTCATATATAGTTTAATATATTATATTCGAATTAATTAATACATGTCGTGACCCGTTATATACATGTCTCAGACTCGATCACAACTCAAGATATATATATTATTTTAGAATCAACCTCAACCCTGTATAGAGAACTCGATCATTACTGCATATAGAGTGTCTATGGTTATTCCAAATAATATATATAGATGACGTCGATATGATATGTCAAAACATTGTATACGTGTCCCAATATTTAAAGTGCATAAAAATAAATAACAGGAATTAAATGACGATAAATAAAATTGCGAGAATTAAAATTGCGATAAATAAATTGCGATAAATAAATGTAAATAGGAATTAACAGTTAGCTAGGAACAGTTAGCTAGGATTTTGTTAGCGAGGATTCTTAACAGCATTTCTCATAGTTAATTTATTTGTTTCTAACAAATTTTATTTGTCCAATGTTTTCTTCATTATGTCACTTGTTGGATTCTGGTAAGTCAAAATCCAAATATGAAATTGAATGAAAATGGTTATTTTGTGGTGAACGGATTCGTATATCTTGTGGTTGTAAGTAGGATAGTAAATGACTGTTGAATCAGATTCGAAGAATGTACAATGTAACTTGTTAATGTGGAATCTAAATATTCCTCGGGTATTACCTACCCGTTAAAATATTTTCACCATTAACAGTTTGTACAAGAGAACTTTTAATTACAATCTTTATGAAAATATACATACATATATATTTTCTTCAGATGTAATCATGAATTTAATGAGTTAATATAGTATTAAACTCATTTGATTTACCGTTTGCACTAGAATACATAATCTCTAAAACATTAGAGATTACATAATTGCCAGGGAGAACGAAGATAATTGATGTAGAACGGTACGTAGAATGATGATTATACTCGAGGTACAGAATGAGATGTTGAGGCATGGAATGTTGATGGTACTGGTGCTGTTACTGATGGTACTATTGGTGCCGATGATGTTGCTGAAGCTGGTAAGTTTTGCACCATATTCTCTAAATTGATTACTCCAGAGCGAAGCTCATTGACTTCTTCCATTATTCTGGAATGATTGTCGGTCGGAACAAGCGGATGGATAAGATCTAGAAATTGAGATAGTATATAATCGTGACGAGATACTCTGGAAATGAGAGAGAAAATAGTGTCTCGAATAGGTTCGCAGGTAAGTGCTTCAGGTTCATCGCCAAGAGGTGAATTCGGTTGGTGAAAAGGATCGCCTTCTTCTCATCTCCATTGATTAAGTCGACTACGTACCCATCCCCAATTCATCCAGAATTGATGATGGCTGATTGGTTGATTCATTCTGGTGACGCTGCTTTCGGAGCTCGAGTGAAACTCCATATCGAAATCCGAGGGACTTGGACTAGTGGAGAGTTCCATTTCGTACGATTGAATAAAGAATTTTCGATATGAAATGATTTTCGGCTATCGGGTGGTATTCTAATTATATAGAATATCTATATATATATAGAACAAAAGATTTCGTATACTACGGAGGAATTTACGGAATATACTAGACAAAATTTACAGTAACAGATACGCTAAGATATGAATTAGCAGATACGCTAAGATATGAATTTTGTCTATACACTATTCATGCAATCAATGCAGTAAGATGTGTCTAGACTAAGAATGATAAGCAAGTGATTCCCTAAGAATGATAACCAGGTAATTTTCGACACAAAATGATAAGCAAAATTTTTGACATGCAGACACGGTCGAAGTCCAGACCCACTAATGCATCTAAAGAACTATCAGTTAGACACACTAATGCAAGACCTGGTTCACTAAGACCACTGCTCTGATACCACATGAGACGACCCGTCCTAATCCATAAGGACGAATACATTACATTTGGTAATATTGCGAGGTATTTGACCTCTATATGATATATTTTACAAATATTGCATTCATTTTTAGAAGACAAACTTTCATTATAACGAAAGTTGACAGGCATGCATGCTATCTCATAATATATCCAAACTATGAATGACTTATAATCAATCTTGATGAACTCAACGACTCGAATGCAACGCCTTTGAAATATGCCATGAATGACTCTAAGTAATATCTTTAAAATGAGCAAATGCACAGCGAAAGATTTCTTTAATACCTTGAATAAACATACTTTCAAGTGTCAACCAAAAGGTTGGCGAGTTCATTAGTTTATCATAATCATTCATTTTCATCATTTTAATAGACCACAAGATTTCATATATTGACACGCGTAACTCGCGAATTAAAATTCATTCATATGGTGAACACTTGGTAACCGACCTTAACAGGATGCATATAGAATATCCCCATCATTTCGGAACTCACATCGGACATGATAAATCGAAGTGCTAAAGTAGTTCAAATTATCTGACTGGGGCTTGTTAGTGCCCATAGATCTATCTTTAGGATTCGCGTCAATTGGTGGCAATTATCATAAACACCAATTCTTAGGCTACCAAGCTAAAAAGGGGCATATTCGGTTTGATAATCCAACCATAGAATGTAGTTTCAATTACTTGTGTGTATTTCGCAAAGCATTTATAAAAGCAGCGCATGTATTCTCAGTTCCAAAAATATATAATGCAAAAGCATTTAAAAAGGGAGCAAATGAAACTCACAATATTGTATGTTGTAGTAAAAATACATATGACGACATTGAACAATGCAGGGTTGGCCTTGGATTCACGAACCTATATCAATTGTATTTCTATTAAAACATATAATAGAAATATCATAATTTCATTTATTAATATATATTTTGTAGTTATATAAGATTTATACTAGATTCCATTTAAGTACATATACTTTATTTTATATCTTAAATTATAGGTTATATATATTTACTTTGTATATATATATATATATATATATATATATATATATATATATATATATATATATATATATATATATATATATATATATATATATATATATATATATATATATATATATATATATATATATATATATATATTTTAAAGTGATTGATATCTATTCATTTAGTTATATTAATATATCTATCTTTATATACATAATTGTTTAGTGTTATATTTAAAAATCAATAGTTTGTTATGTATAAGTATTTATATAAATAATATTATTAGGTTTGATTTATATATATAGTTATGTGAAATATTTTTATAGTATAGATAATAAATATATTTTATGTACAAAATAGTTATCTGTTTTAAAAGATAGTTTTGATAATAATAATGAATTACTAATAATAATAATAATAATAACTTTAATAATAATAATAATAATAATACTAGTAATGGTATTGTTAATACTAATACTTTTAATAATAATATTAGAAATCTTATTAATAATGGTAATATTAATAATCATATTACTTAATAATAATACTTATATTAATAACAATAATTTTAAAATGATACTAATATAAATAAAATATATTAAATTTCATTATTTTCATAATAATAAAAATGATAATATTCATAATCATCATAATAATAATAATACTTATATTAGTAGTAAAATGGTAAGTTATATTTTAAATGATAATCTTAGTAATAATAATACTAATAATAGTAACAATAATAATAATAACACTAATCACAATAACAATAACAATTTATAATAACAATAATTATAATAATAATCATAATTGTAACTAGGGTTTTGATAGTAATAATAATAAGTGGTAACTAATACTTGTATTAATAATAACAATAATAATAATAGTAGTAATAATATCTAATATTCATAATACATAATAATAATAATAATAATAATAATAATAATAATAATAATAATAATAATAATAATAATAATAATAATAATAATAATAATAGAAATTAAAATAGAAGTGTATACCCTTGTATAAGCTTTTCTAAAAAAATTGTCCCAGACGAGGCTCGAACCCGTAACCCCTCGCTAACCCGAATATTCTCTAAACCATTGGACCATTTCTGATTTTCTGTTTATATCTCAAACCCAAAATATTTTAACCCATATTATTGCTATCCTTCTTCTTCTAAACTCTCATCGACAGAACCCACAAACCATTTTACTAATGTATTAACGATTTGGGTTTAGGTTTAGAACATGATATAGAAACGATTAATAAGAGTTTAAATAGATTGAAAAGAAAAAAAATATAAAAAGAAAGAACACATAACTGCTGTTCGCGTAAGTTTTTTTTTGTAACGACCCTGGAAATTCCAACTTTTATTTATTAATAATTATTATTATTAATACGTATGATTAAACGAATGTATGTTATTACATTTACATGTTGCCATGATTGCCCGTACATGACTTTTAAGTGCCCGAAACGTCTTTGTGACACACGAAACTTCACGAATAATATTTCTAGATATTATTTGCATTCATGATTAAGGTTTATTAATCATTTTGATTAACTATGGCTATTAGTTAATTACTTGGGCTTTAATTGGCTTAACTTGATAAATACTTGAACTTGGGCCTTGTTAGTGTTAATGGACTTATGTGAGCCCACCCTACTTATGTTAATGGATTAACTAGCCCATTTTACAACTTGTAAGTATCATTTTTAATGAAACTAGTTAGTTACTTGCAAATGGAATCTAGTTCTCTTAATCCCCATGCACTTACACCAAATAACCACCTTTTGTAAGACTTTACAAGCTTGTAACCAAAGAACAACTCTCTTCCCCCTCCCCACTCCCAAAACCGTCAGCCACTTAGGCCATGAGTGATGTTTTTGTTTCATTTTTACATTACCTTATCACTTGCATTCTCTCATTCAAATTCACACACACATACTTCTCATTTTACTTTCAAACTTTTCTCTCATTTCTCTTATCTTTTTGTAAGTAACATGAACTTGTTCTTCCTTTTTCTTTCTTTCTAAAACCGAACCAAGAACTCCCATTAATTATCATCATCTTTTGTTACTTGCTTGTTTGATTACTTGTTGTTAATTGTTACTTACTAGTTGTAGTTACTTACTAGCTTTCAAGAATCTAACTTTCTTGTTTTGATTCTTATATTATCTTGTATTTTCAAGAACACAAGAACATAAACTCACTAGTTTATGATTCTACTTCAATTGTTTCAAAAGTTTGCAAGTTCTTGTGTTGATTAAAGACATACTTGAAGCTCATGAAGTAAACTTTAAAGTTTACTTTCTAAAGATCAAACTTTAGTTTGAATCTTTAAAGTATGAACAACCATGAACCTTTTCTTGTTTATTTAAGTTTACTACTTCATTTATGCACTTTAAATTTCATGTTGTTGGTTAAAATTGGTCAAAGATTACTAGTTAACTTTGATCTTATACTTCTTGAACTTAAAGACAACTTATAAGTTTTAAGAACATAGAAGTTTAACTTACTAGTTATAACTTCATATACTTGTAATGGATCTAAGTTCTATAGCTTATGGTCTTCTTATTTTTGTCATGAACAAGAGCTTTCAAGCTTACAAACACTTTACTTGATGATAATCTAAGTTTTGTAACTTTTGGTTTCATTAAAGTAAGGATTTATGTGTTATTACTTATGGTGTAACTTAATGACTTTAGATCAAGACTTTTGAGTCTTGGATCTTCAAGATCAAACTAAGAACTATGTTCTACTACTTATGATCTTGATTAGTTAGTTTATTTTTAAGTTTATAGTTCAATGTTACTTTTATAGTTCATATAAGTGTCAAACCTAAGACTTTGATGTAACTTTGGTTCATCAAACTACATGCAACTCTTAAGTGAGTTGTGCTTCATATCTTAGACTTGCACTAGTGTTATGATGGTCAAGACTTGGTTAAGATGATGTAAACACATCCATGAGTTGTACACTTGAAGCTATACGCATCAAGGATGAGAACCATGATGAACATCAAGCACCAAGACCACCGGAACCCTTTTAAACTTACTGTTTCTGTCCAAAACTTTCTGACCTGATGCTTCTGTAACAGACCAGTAGGTCTGGGCTGTTTTAAATATGATTTTTAGATAGAACTTTTCGAGTAGATAATTTTTCATATAAGACTCGTCTTCATCCGAGTTACGGTTTAGGATTTATGGCCCTCCGATCGTCACTATGTCCTTTAATGTTGTGCAGAAATTTCAGACCTACTCGCACTTATACCGTCGCCACGGTCAAACGAAGACGAGTTAGCTTCTGGAATTTTTACCACACTTAAACGACTCATATACGGAGCCATAGCCACTGGTCTCACCTCTGTTCGGTTTGTGTAGAGGCCGTGGTGACTGATCCAAGTCAGCCTTTGTTTTAAACTTCGTTCATGAACGAACCTTACTTGTTACCTTTTGTTTGATGATGATTGATGATGACCCTTATGAACTTAATTACATACATATGAACCTTTTTAGACAACTTACTAACTTAGTACTATTTGACTTAAGTTGAGGATTTCGGACCGTTTACTTGCACACCTTTCCCGACTCAACTTAACCGCTACTACATATCATTGTGAGTTATAGCATTCCCTTTTTACTTTAACTTATTTTGGGAACTGAGAATACATGCGGATTTTATGTTTTACATACTAGGCACGAGTACTTAAACTTTATATATGTGTGGGTTACATAACGGCAGAAACATTCCCTTTAGCTCGGTAACGTTTAATCATTGGTTTATGAACCGGTGAACGCGAATCTTAGATATGGATCCATAGGGTTTGACATCCCCACTCGAGCTAGTCGCGCTAGCAGTCAACGAGTGTTTAATACTTCGTAAACATACGCACTCGCCAAGTGTACTTTCAGGGGGTATTATTATTTAAACGTTAAGTTAGTTACCGAGTGCCCACGGTTAAGCATATACTTAAACATACGGATTTGGATTACTGATTTAAACGCTTGTTGAAGCACTGAAATCTCGTGGCCTACTTACATTACTGTTATACTTAAACTATAGCTCACCAACCTTTGTGTTGACATTTTTAAGCATGTATTTCTCAGGTGCTTGAGGTTGATAGCTTTCGCTGTGTACTAGTTGTGCTGTAGACACCCGCTGCTTAGAGTTGTCAACGCATGAACTACTTTACTTTGCATTCAAACTTTAGTACTTTAAAACTATGACTTGTAATGACCTTTGTGGTCACATACGCTTATTATTTGCTTCTACTTAGCGAAGCATGCTTTTGGATTGTAAAACATTCGATGTTGGTTTAGACATCACTTTATTAATGAATGCAAACTCTTTTTGAAAACGCATATAGTACTTAACCTTGTAATGATCCTGTCGTTGATGGTCCGTACATGATGATTAGTACGGGGCGTCACATTTGGTATCAGAGCATTGGTTGTAGGGAATTAGGATGTATTAGTGAGTCTAAGACCGACCCGAGTAGGATTCACTAATAGGACTAATATACAACTTGCTAGTTTACTTGTTTCCGCTGAACTGACTGCATGCTGCTGCTCACTTTTACTGCTATATGCCGTATGCTATTACGTGCTTCCACTACTACATGCTATTATCTGCTTTCGATTACATGCTACTGTGTTATATTACTGCATGTTACCGTTTACTACTACTGCATGCCACTGCTTACTTCTACTGCTGTATGAACTTACTGCATGCTACCGTTTCCTCTCACTGCTATGTAAACTCGCTGTATGCATTTGCTTATTCTCGCTACTGCATGTTACTATCTGCTTTTAGCATGTTACTTCGGTATGATATTGTTACTATTGCCATGCTACATGCTGTTGTAAACGACCTAGGCTGCTATAGCTGTTATGCCTGATTACGCGCTTGCTACATGTCTATGATTCGCTATACCGACGTGGAGAACTTATCCTTCCCAGTTCAGATGCTTACCTGAACTACTTTTCCTACTCGTCTAACCCTAAGAACTAGTAGTGTAATCCACCTGTTACCACTGTTCCACCGTTCTAGAGATCGAAACATTATTTCACGCAATCTAGAAGATTGTTCAGTTGACACATACCCTGTACGCTTTCATGACCGTCACTTAACTCTTTCATTCTTCACCACTGCTCGACGATATAACGACACTTCTGGACTTAGGTCCCTACCACTCCTAGACATTGGAGAAGTCGGGAAGGCATTCCCTTTAATGAGGTCATAGTGTCTTCTACTAATGCTCTGCCATACCCAAAGACTTGTGAGTCGCCTCGAGACATATCGTATCACTACTTGCTACATGTACAACCCGACGCGGGACCCGAATTGAATATCTAGAAGGAACCTAACAACGTTACCTGAATCCGAACCTTTGAAGAAACTTCGGGACATTTAGGCATTAATGCATGATCTACAGAACCTACGTACCCACATCAGAAACTGTGAGATTAGTTATGAAGATTCTGTTTTGAAATGGCATAGATAAAGCACCGTTAGATGAAATTGAGTATAACTGGAAGTGATCACGTTACATTGACCATATGGAATGATAATGGAATGAACGTACGATTTAGCACAATATAATGACGCCAGGCCAGCGTGATTATATTGAGGTAAATCATGCAGAAGTTCCAATGTCACTACATGAGGAATATGAGGTGATCCAGGGAAACTTTGGCAGGGATCACTTGAGGATACGCATTATAGTCTGTTAAAAATAGGGAAAGAATAACCACGTAGCCCAGATACTGTACAAGAAGGGCCTTGATTGTAGAGTTGATAACTCGAAAATTTGTTATAGATATCGGCACCCTGGGCATTTAAAAAAAAAAAAGTTCCCATATAGGAAAAACTTTAAAAGCAATCGTTATGGAGACTCGCATGGAATCCTGATTCTTAGCTAGGGTAAATTTCGTCACAACGATTTACTGTTTCAGATTTGTTTAATACTAGAACGATAGGAACCTTACATCTAAGAACCTTAACATTATCATGAATAATAAACCATCAACAACCATGGGAATTAAGTATTCTATAGGACACGAGCAAATGGTAAACTGAGGAAGATATAGGGATAATTTAAGGTAGTACTTTAAGATTAACAGGTGGGTCATTTGGAGATGACCTCATATTAACCAAACTTGGGAGTTTTAATGTAGTAGTTGAAAGGATTAGTTACCTACGTACAGGCACATGTTATTTGAGAAGATTGATAGAATTTTTCACAGTAGTACAGTAAGATTTGATTTGGGATGAACTTTAAGATTAACCTAATACTCATCGAGCTAGGAAGCTTTGATGAAATAGTTGGAACGAACTGACTTTCAAGGATGAAAGCGGAATTTATTATAATGGGAAAAATTTATTCGTATACCTCGCAAGAATGGTGAAACTATTATGGGGAGAGATGTAGCCCGAAAACTGAACCTTATTAGTTACATGACAACAACCCGAAATCCCACAATGGAAATGGGAAGAAATTCATCATTAGTTACCAGAGACGGTATGCGGTTAGGACATCATCTGGGTTATTATTGACCATCTCGCCAAAACTGCTCACTTTCTAGCCATGAAAGAAACTGATACAATGGACAAACTTGCACTACGATACTTAAAGGAAATTGTATTCCGTCACCTCAGCAATCCAAATTCTATATTGAAGATTTCCCAAGAATCTCATTTGATACTCATTCTTACGCAACTCTAAATCCTAACGTATCACGAGGAATTTCTTATTCGATGATAACCACAACATCGTCCTTCTTACCTCGATATTAGTCATACCGGTTCGAAATTTTCCTGAAATCAATAAGTGGTTAACTCTCATCCTCACACTCTCCCATTCGTATCTCACTCATAATCAACAACTTCACACTTAAGCATTTTTGGTCAAAGGATTTATGCCCTACTAATAGTTGCCAATCACATATAAATTCAATGGTTTATATTTACCTCAAACATCACTCGAAATTTTCAAAATCTTGTACTCAATCCTTATCAACCTTTTCCAACTTGTAACTTCCGAAATATGAAAATTTTGTCTGCCAAAACTCTTACACACATCATTTTATTATGCTATCCTCTCAAAGTTTAAAAAAAAAAAAAAATTATTTTGTTTGTCATTCGCGCAAAATTTTAAAATCGTATACGTTATATAAAATAAAGTAAATGATTTCTTATTTTTGACAAACACATGTAGAATTTTACCTTCACTCTTACAAATCAAACCTTTTGTTCAAAATATATTTTACTTTGAATGGAACGGGTTGTACGTAACCCTAGTTTACTAAAACTTCGTTTCTTTCCATACATTGTCACCTTAAACAATTTCCATAAAATTTGTCGTTGCTTGCTGTATAAAATACTCCGTTGCTCATTCATACCCAAGTCATCGTGAAGACCTTATAACCGTCGAAATCGAGAGATTCATGTATATGTGATAAAGGCACTGACTACCACGTCATGCAAGGCCTTCGGACATCCACGTAAACCATTCAAAACTATTACGTTACCCCATGGATTTATTTCACCACACATGTTGGAACAATGCTCTTTCTTATATATAACTCTAAATCCTGACTCATTCCAAGGAAACTCTCATTTAGTGGTATTAGTGCCATCATCATTCCGACTTTAATACTAGTCATAACCCGTTTGGCACTTTGCGAATCCAAGAAGCAATTAACTTCTCATCCTCGTGCTCTATCCTTCGTACCTCACTTTAGCAACGGCTTCGCACGTAAATATTTTTGGCCCAAAGACTTGTGTCCCGATAATTACCAAAACCACATTTATGTCATTAGTTTTCATTACCTAGTAACTGGTCACCCAATGATTCAAAACTTTTCCACTCAAACTTTTTCAACTCGTAACCTTCGAAATGCAAAAAAAAAAAAAAAAAACTATGTTTATCAGAATTTTACACGTTGTTTATTTATGCGGTCCTCACAAGATTTACAGACAATGAAAATACTAAAAACTTTGCGGTCACTTAAACGGTTTATAAAATCATATATGTATAAATTTATACTTACTTATTTTGATACTAAGTTATACCTTCAAATTATTTAAAAACCGCTCCTTTACAGAGTTATTCAACTTAAGTCAAATAGTTTTGAGTAAAATGGTACACGTTGTACCTACTTCTAAATTTACTAGGAACTTCGTTCAATTACGATGTCACAACAAACGTTTAAAGGTATTGTTTCTCAAAAACTCCCTTAGTTGATTTTATTAAAGGTTTCTGTATTAGACTACACCACGTATGGATCACACCTTTTTCTCTCCCTCTGTTAGAGCTGAAACTTACTATTAAGATCTTTGTTAAGAACTCTTGAGCCACTTTGGATGGCGGTTTTATAAAATTTGTTAGAAAATCTTTGCACCCATAAAATGTTCTTTTTAAAGCTAGACATGACAAAAACGCGGGCCGATAAACCAGTTTTCTGAGATACACTCATTGGTCACCCTATTGTAGGAAAGGTACTAGGTGGGTTACTGTTCTCAACACTTCACGGCGAATCACAACCCCCTCGTAAACCTCATCTCTATGAATCAGTATATTGAGACACAAGAATCATTTTTTGGAGATTCTTTTCACTCGGAGTAAACCATTCGTTAGGACCAAGGGTTCACGTATCCCCTCATCCGCACATCCCCTTAAGTACACGGATAAATTCAAAACGAACCACTCAAAGAGTTCACTCTCGTTCAAGACCACACCTTTCGTGCAACTTTCTTTCGGAAATATAACATAAGATACTTTGAGAATCTATGAATCTTGTTATCCCTTGGGAGGGGACTGCTTAAAACATTCACGATACTCATGTGCATACTCTATATATTTCTTCCTTCATTGGTTGCAACTGTATGTTGCTCTAGTTAACGTTAACCCTAACTTCAACATGTAACTAAAAGGATGAAGTTACATCGCGGAACTGTGTTTTCATTTCATCCAAGGATAGATTCACCTGCAGTATGGTAAACTAGGTGATATTCCTCTTTGTTCGTTCAGGCCGTCCTGCAGGCACTATGATTAATTATGGCTTGCAAGTCCGATTGGTCACTTTTACCTAAAATTTCAAATCACTTATCCTAAGGAAACGTTCATAAATATTGGGCTCCTTATACCTATGGCTCCCTTCCAAAATCAAGGGGTTTTGTAAAATCCGTGGCTAACACTATCCAGACATCAAATCGCATGGTTGTAATCACTATGTTTTCTATCCTACCTGTCAGCTTATATTACGACATACACGCTCGATGTTTTAGATGAGCTCAGAATCATTCATGATGCATTTCACGCATCCAACTTACCGAGGATGCCTGTAAGGCTAAACACACCATCTTTCCTTTTGTGGATATACATTCAGATGACATACTCCTGCTAATCAGAAACAAAATCAATTTGTTGACCTCTTAGGACAAGAGGCTTAATTAACGGCATATATCTATTCTCACTTTTATACACCGAAGTACCTTTTAAGGTGGATAACTTACTTCTGAGCCCACGGGTCTCACAGAACTATGATACGCTCCTTCTTATTCGAATACGGTACCATTGTTGGTCACTCCTTAAATTTCGGGACGAAATTTTCTTTAACAGGTGGGTAATGTAACGACCCTGGAAATTCCAACTTTTATTTATTAATAATAATTATTATTAATACGTATGATTAAACGAATGTATGTTATTACATTTACATGTTGCCATGATTTCCCGTACATGACTTTTAAGTGCCCGAAACATCTTTGTGACACACGAAACTTCACGAATAATATTTCTAGATATTATTTGCATTCATGATTAAGGTTTATTAATCATTTTGATTAACTATGGCTATTAGTTAATTACTTGAGCTTTAATTGGCTTAACTTGATAAATACTTGAACTTGGGCCTTGTTAGTGTTAATGGACTTATGTGAGCCCACCCTACTTATGTTAATGGATTAACTAGCCCATTTTACAACTTGTAAGTAATATTTTTAATGAAACTAGTTAGTTACTTGCAAATGGAATCTAGTTCTCTTAATCCCCATGCACTTACACCAAATAATCACCTTTTGTAAGACTTTACAAGCGTGTAACCAAAGAACAACTCTCTTCCCCCTCCCCACTCCCAAAACCATCGGCCACTTAGGCCATGAGTGGTGTTTTTGTTTCATTTTTACATTACCTTATCACTTGCATTCTCTCATTCAAATTCACACACACATACTTCTCATTTTACTTTCAAACTTTTCTCTCATTTCTCTTATCTTTTTGTAAGTAACATGAACTTGTTCTTCTTTTTTCTTTCTTTCTAAAACCAAACCAAGAACTCCCATTAATCATCATCATCTTTTGTTACTTGCTTGTTTGATTACTTGTTGTTAATTGTTACTTACTAGTTGTAGTTACTTACTAGCTTTCAAGAATCTAACTTTCTAGTTTTGATTCTTCTATTATCTTATATTTTCAAGAACACAAGAACATAAACTCACTAGTTTATGATTCTACTTCAATTGTTTCAAAAGTTTGCAAGTTCTTGTGTTGATTAAAGACATACTTGAAGCTCATGAAGTAAACTTTAAAGTTTACTTTCTAAAGATCAAACTTTGGTTTGAATCTTTAAAGTATGAACAACCATGAACCTTTTCTTGTTTATTTAAGTTTACTACTTCATTTATGCACTTTAAATTTCATGTTGTTGGTTAAAATTGGTCAAAGATTACTAGTTAACTTTGATCTTATACTTCTTGAACTTAAAGACAACTTATAAGTTTTAAGAACATAGAAGTTTAACTTACTAGTTATAACTTCATATACTTGTAATGGATCTAAGTTCTATAGCTTATGGTCTTCTTATTTTTGTCATGAACAAGAGCTTTCAAGCTTACAAACACTTTACTTGATGATAATCTAAGTTTTGTAACTTTTGGTTTCATTAAAGTAAGGATTTATGTGTTATTACTTATGGTGTAACTTAATGACTTTAGATCAAGACTTTTGAGTCTTGGATCTTCAAGATCAAACTAAGAACTATGTTCTACTACTTATGATCTTGATTAGTTAGTTTATTTTTAAGTTTATAGTTCAATGTTACTTTTATAGTTCATATAAGTGTCAAACCTAAGACTTTGATGTAACTTTGGTTCATCAAACTACATGCAACTCTTAAGTGAGTTGTGCTTCATATCTTAGACTTGCACTAGTGTTATGATGGTCAAAACTTGGTTAAGATGATGTAAACACATCCGTGAGTTGTACACTTGAAGCTATACGCATCAAGGATGAGAACCATGATGAACATCAAGCACCAAGACCACCGGAACCCTTTTAAACTTACTGTTTCTGTCCAAAACTTTCTGACCTGATGCTTCTGTAACAGACCAATAGGTCTGGGCTGTTCTAAATATGATTTTTAGATAGAACTTTTCGAGTAGATAATTTTTCATATAAGACTCGTCTTCATCCGAGTTACGGTTTAGGATTTATGGCCCTCCGATCGTCACTATGTCCTTTAACGTTGTGCAGAAATTTCAGACCTACTCGCACTTATACCGTCGCCACGGTCAAACGAAGACGAGTTAGCTTCTGGAATTTTTACCACACTTAAACGACTCATATACGGAGCCATATCCACTGGTCTAACCTCTGTTCGGTTTGTGTAGAGGCCGTGGTGACTGATCCAAATCAGCCTTTGTTTTAAACTTCGTTCATGAACGAACCTTACTTGTTACCTTTTGTTTGATGATGATTGATGATGACCCTTATGACCTTAATTACATACATATGAACCTTTTTAGACAACTTACTAACTTAGTACTATTTGACTTAGGTTGAGGATTTCGGACCGTTTACTTGCACACCTTTCCCGACTCAACTTAACCGCTACTACATATCATTGTGAGTTATAGCATTCCCTTTTTACTTTAACTTATTTTGGGAACTGAGAATACATGCGGATTTTATGTTTTACATACTAGGCACGAGTACTTAAACTTTATATATGTGTGGGTTACATAACGGCAGAAACATTCCCTTTAGCTCGGTAACGTTTAATCATTGGTTTATGAACCGGTGAACGCGAATCTTAGATATGGATCCATAGGGTTTGACATCCCCACTCGGGCTAGTCGCGCTAGCAGTCAACGAGTGTTTAATACTTCGTAAACATACGCACTCGCCAAGTGTACTTTCAGGGGGTATTATTATTTAAACGTTAAGTTAGTTACCGAGTGCCCACGGTTAAGCATATACTTAAACATACGGATTTGGATTACTGATTTAAACGCTTGTTGAAGCACTGAAATCTCGTGGCCTACTTACATTACTGTTATACTTAAACTATAGCTCACCAACCTTTGTGTTGACGTTTTTAAGCATGTATTTCTCAGGTGCTTGAGGTTGCTAGCTTCCGCTGTGCACTAGTTGTAGTGACCCGAACTTTTCCATGTTTATATATATTAATTGAGATTGATATTTACATGATTAAATGTTTCCAACATGTTAAGCAATCAAACTTGTTAAGACTTGATTAATTGAAATATGTTTCATATAGACAATTGACCACCCAAGTTGACCGGTGATTCACGAACGTTAAAACTTGTAAAAACTATATGATGACATATATATGGATATATATATATAGTTAACATGATACTATGATAAGTAAACATATGATTAAGTATATTAACAATGAACTACATATGTAAAAAACAAGACTACTAACTTAATGATTTTTAAACGAGACATATATGTAACGATTATCGTTGTAAAGACATTTAATGTATATATATCATATTAAGAGATATTCATACATGATAATATCATGATAATATAATAATTTAAAATCTCATTTGATATTATAAACATTGGGTTAACAACATTTAACAAGATCGTCAACCTAAAGGTTTCAAAACAACACTTACATGTAACGACTAACGATGACTTAACGACTCAGTTAAAATGTATATACATGTAGTGTTTTAATATGTATTTATACACTTTTGAAAGACTTCAATACACTTATCAAAATACTTCTACTTAACAAAAATTCTTACAATTACATCCTCGTTCAGTTTCATCAACAATTCTACTCGTATGCACCCGTATTCGTACTCGTACAATACACAGCTTTTAGATGTATGTACTATTGGTATATACACTCCAATGATCAGCTCTTAGTAGCCCATGTGAGTTACCTAACACATGTGGGAACCATCATTTGGCAACTAGCATGAAATATCTCATAAAATTACAAAAATATGAGTAATCATTCATGACTTATTTACATGAAAACAAAATTACATATCCTTTATATCTAATCCATACACCAATGACCAAAAACACCTACAAACACTTTCATTCTTCAATTTTCTTCATCTAATTGATCTCTCTCAAGTTCTATCTTCAAGTTCTAAGTGTTCTTCATAAATTCTACAAGTTCTAGTTACATAAAATCAAGAATACTTTCAAGTTTGCTAGCTCACTTCCAATCTTGTAAGGTGATCATCCAACCTCAAGAAATCTTTGTTTCTTACAGTAGGTTATCATTCTAATACAAGGTAATAATCATATTCAAACTTTGGTTCAATTTCTATAACAATAACAATCTTATTTCAAGTGATGATCTTACTTGAACTTGTTTTCGTGTCATGATTCTGCTTCAAGAACTTCGAGCCATCCAAGGATCCGTTGAAGCTAGATCCATTTTTCTCTTTTCTAGTAGGTTTATCCAAGGAACTTAAGGTAGTAATGATGTTCATAACATCATTCGATTCATACATATAAAGCTATCTTATTCGAAGGTTTAAACTTGTAATCACTAGAACATAGTTTAGTTAATTCTAAACTTGTTCGCAAACAAAAGTTAATCCTTCTAACTTGACTTTTAAAATCAACTAAACACATGTTCTATATCTATATGATATGCTAACTTAATAATTTAAAACCTGGAAACACGAAAAACACCGTAAAACCGAATTTACGCTGTCGTAGTAACACCGCGGGCTGTTTTGGGTTAGTTAATTAAAAACTATGATAAACTTTGATTTAAAAGTTTTTATTCTAAGAAAATGATTTTTATTATGAACATGAAACTATATCCAAAAATTATGGTTAAACTCAAAGTGGAAGTATGTTTTCTAAAATGGTCATCTAGACGTCGTTCTTTCGACTGAAATGACTACCTTTACAAAAATGACTTGTAACTTATTTTTCCGACTATAAACCTATGCTTTTTCTGTTTAGATTCATAAAATAGAGTTCAATATGAAATCATAGCAATTTGATTCACTTAAAACGGATTTAAAATGAAGAAGTTATGGGTAAAACAAGATTGGATAATTTTTCTCATTTTAGCTACGTGAAAATTGGTAACAAATCTATTCCAACCATAACTTAATCAACTTGTATTGTATATTATGTAATCTTGAGATACCATAGATACGTATACAATGTTTCGACCTATCATGTCGACACATCTATATATATTTCGGAACAACCATAGACACTCTATATGTGAATGTTGGAGTTAGCTATACAGGGTTGAGGTTGATTCCAAAATATATATAGTTTGAGTTGTGATCAATACTGAGATACGTATACACTGGGTCGTTGATTGATTCAAGATAATATTTATCGATTTATTTCTGTACATCTAACTGTGGGCAACTAGTTGTAGGTTACTAACGAGGACAGCTGACTTAATAAACTTAAAACATCAAAATATATTAAAAGTGTTGTAAATATATTTTGAACATACTTTGATATATATGTATATATTGTTATAGGTTCGTGAATCAACCAGTGGCCAAGTCTTACTTCCCGACGAAGTAAAAATATGTGAAAGTGAGTTATAGTCCCACTTTTAAAATCTAATATTTTTGGGATGAGAATACATGCAGGTTTTATAAATGATTTACAAAATAGACACAAGTACGTGAAACTACATTCTATGGTTGAATTATCGAAATCGAATATGCCCCTTTTTATTAAGTCTGGTAATCTAAGAATTAGGGAACAGACACCCTAATTGACGCGAATCCTATAGATAGATCTATTGGGCCTAACAAACCCCATCCAAAGTACCGGATGCTTTAGTACTTCGAAATTTATATCATATCCGAAGGGTGTCCCGGAATGATGGGGATATTTTTATATATGCATCTTATTATTGTCGGTTACCAGGTGTTCACCATATGAATGATTTTTATCTCTATGTATGGGATGTGTATTGAAATATGAAATCGTGTGGTCTATTATTATGATTTGATATATATAGGTTAAACCTATAACTCACCAACATTTTTGTTGACGTTTTAAGCATGTTTATTCTCAGGTGATTATTAAGAGCTTCCGCTGTCGCATACTTAAATAAGGACGAGATTTGGAGTCCATGCTTGTATGATATTGTGTAAAAACTGCATTCCAGAAACTTATTTTGTTGTAACATATTTGTATTGTAAACCATTATGTAATGGTCGTGTGTAAACAGGATATTTTAGATTATCATTATTTGATAATCTACGTAAAACTTTTTAAACCTTTATTGATGAAATAAAGGTTATGGTTTATTTTAAAATGAATGCAGTCTTTGAAAAACGTCTCATATAGAGGTCAAAACCTCGCAACGAAATCAATTAATATGGAACGTTTTTAATCAATAAGAACGGGACATTTCAGTTGGTATCCGAGCGTTGGTCTTAGAGAACCAGAAAATTTTGTATTAGTGTGTCTTATCAAGTTTGTTAGGATGCATTAGTGAGTCTGGACTTCGACCGTGTTTACTTGAAAAATGATTGCTTAACAAATTTTGTTGGAAACTATATATTTTTAACATGTGAATATTATGTGATATATTAATCTCTTAACGCGTTTGATATTATGTGATAGATGTCTACCTCTAGAACATGTCCCATTGACTCACCTAATAATAATGAAGAGTCAAATGTAAATTGGAATGATTCGTGGACTGATTCACAAGTTCCCGAAGAGGAACCGGAAGAAGAGTCGAAACCGGAAGAAGAATCGGAACCGGAAGAAGAATCGGAACCGGATGAAGAAATAGAACCGGTGGGGGAAATAATAAAACGGTTAAGTAAAAGAAAATCCTCAACCAACCGACCAAGGTTAATTATGGTCAATGGTGTTTCCGCCAAGGAAGCAAAATATTGGGAGGATTACCAATTCTCCGATGAATCGGATTCCGACGAGAATTCCGATGATGTTATAGAAATTACCCCAACTGAATTTAAAAAGGCAAAAGAAAATAATAAGGGAAAGGGCATAAAAGTAGAGAAATCTAATTCCAACCCCGATGAACTTTATATGTATCGTCAACCCCCGAAGCCCTTAAGTTGTAACAATGACCCGGGAACCTCTAAACCACCAGGTTTTTCTAAACCGTTGTGGAAAACGACAGCTCGTATTAGAGGAACATCATATATCCCTAGAAACTTGGCAAAACGAACCAAAACCGAAGAAGAAGAAACGAGCGAGTCAGAATAAGATAGTTGTATTCGTGTGGTGTAATATATGTAATATAGTGTGCTTATGCTTTATGATATATGAAAAAAATTGCTTGTATTAATAAGTATTTTTTTTATGAATCTAACTCTTGTCTATTTTACAGTATAAAAACACAAAATGGATAGACAACCCAATATTTTAAGAGACCTACCCGGAGACATGATTGATGAAATCTTGTCTAGAGTCGGTCAGAATTCCTCGGCACAACTATTTAAGGCGAGATCAGTTTGTAAGACATTCGAAGAACGTTCCAAGAATGCCTTGGTTTATAAAAGGCTTTCGTTCGAAAGATGGGGGATATCACATTGGGAAATCCATAAGTTACGATGTGTTTACTTTGACGCATATATTGCGGGGAACCCAAATGCTATTTTACGCAATGTGTTAAGAAATTATTTTGACTCAATATATCCGAATATTGGACTTCGTGATTTAGAAAAAGCGGCTAACATGCAACATAAAGAAGCATGTTATGCTTACGGATTTGTAATTTTCGCTTCTCACCAAAGTGAGAACAAGAACATCGGGCTACAACTATTAAACAAAACGTTCCCACAAGTGACGGAGTCGGTAATTGGGGTAAGAAATGAGGTTTTTAGATTGTTACGGGACTGTTGGACATTACGTAACCCTCGTCCCTTTGACGACGTTACAACACGCTGTCTTATCAACGGCCATAACGGTTATGTTCCACAAGACCAAGGATGGGAAGTAATCCTAGTAAAACCAGAATGCATGACTTGTTTCTGGACGTATGAATTACGTGTCTTTATTGCCTTTGCTGAACGACTTGTGTACTAGCTAAAATTATCTTCACAACTATCTTGTATCAAAGTTATTGTGTGCTATATTTCATGCTTTATGTAAAATAAGCGGTATTGTAAGTTTGTAAAATATTGTATAAAAGTTTGAACGCGAAATATTATTATAATCAGTTTTTCATATAGAATTGTAGTAGTTGAATTGTATATTAGCTACTAAGTATGAACTTAACGGTTAGGTACTACCCGAATTTAAACTTATAAAACGCTAATATGAAGAAAAAGCTTTTATAAATGAGTTCATATTATGCTACGAAATACTATTAACTACACTTAATATTTTGTATGATTAACTTGTTCCATTTGACTATTTTGAAGGAAATGGCACCGACTACTCGACACACCGTGAATATGAATGAAGAGGAATTCCGTACTTTTCTAGCTTCAAACATAGCCGCAGTACAGGCTGCGCTACATACCAACAATAACCTTGGATCTAGCAGTACAGGAAATCGTGTAGGATGCACCTACAAAGAATTCACTGCCTGCAAACCTTTGGAATTTGATGGAACCGAAGGACCGATCGGATTGAAACGGTGGACCGAGAAGGTCGAATCGGTGTTTGCCATAAGTAAGTGTACTGAAGAGGACAAAGTGAAGTACGCTACGCATACCTTCACAGGTTCTGCGTTAACATGGTGGAATACCTATCTAGAGCAAGTGGGACACGACGATGCGTACGCACTACCGTGGTCAGCATTCAAGCACTTGATGAACGAGAAGTACCGTCCCAGAACCGAGGTCAATAAGCTCAAGACAGAACTTAGAGGGTTACGAACCCAAGGATTTGATATTACCACGTACGAAAGACGATTCACAAAATTGTGCCTATTGTGTCCGGGAGCATTCGAAGATGAGGAAGAGAAGATCGACGCGTTTGTGAAAGGATTACCGGAAAGAATCCAAGAAGATATAAGTTCACATGAGCCCGCCTCCATACAACAGGCATGTAGAATGGCTCACAAACTAGTGAATCAGATTGAAGAAAGAATTAAAGAACAGACTGCTGAAGAGGCCAATGTGAAGCAAGTCAAAAGAAAGTGGGAGGAAAACGGTGAAAAGAATCACCAATACAACAACAACAGCAATTACAACAATAATCGCAACAATTATCCCAACAATCGCAACATCAATCGCAACTACAACAAATGGCCCAACAACAACAACAACAGCAACTACAACAATCATCCCAACAACAATAATAACCGCAACAACAACAACAACAACAATCAGAAGCAGCTATGCCAAAGGTGTGAAAAGTATCACTCGGGGTTCTGCACCAAATTTTGCAACAAGTGTAAAAGAAATGGTCATAGCGCGGTGAAGTGTGAGGTCTACGGACCAGGGGTTAATAGAACGAAAGGAACAAATGGTGTCGGAACGAGTAATGGCGGAGCAAGTAGTGTCGGAACAAGTTATGCCAATGTGGTTTGTTATAAATGTGGAAAACCGGGCCACATTATTATAAATTGCTCGAACCAGGAGAACACGAATAGACAAGGCCGCGGAAGAGTTTTCAATATTAATGCGGCAGAGGCACAGGAAGACCCGGAGCTTGTTACGGGTACGTTTCTTATTGACAATAAATCTGCTTACGTTTTATTTGATTCGGGTGCGGATAGAAGCTATATGAGTAGAGATTTTTGTGCTAAATTAAGTTGTCCATTGACGCCTTTGGATAGTAAATTTTTACTCGAATTAGCAAATGGTAAATTAATTTCAGCAGATAATATATGTCAGAATCGAGAAATTAAACTGGTTAGCGAAACATTTAAGATTGATTTGATACCAGTAGAGTTAGGGAGTTTTGATGTGATAATCGGTATGGACTGGTTGAAAGAAGTGAAATCAGAGATCGTTTGTTACAAAAATGTAATTCGCATTATACGAGAAAAAGGAAAACCCTTAATGGTGTACGGAGAAAAGGGCAACACGAAGCTACATCTTATTAGTAATTTGAAGGCACAAAAACTAATAAGAAAAGGTTGCTATGCTGTTCTAGCACACGTCGAGAAAGTACAAACTGAAGAAAAGAGCATCAATGATGTTCCCATTGCAAAAGAATTTCCCGATGTATTTCCGAAAGAATTACCGGGATTACCCCCACATCGATCCATTGAATTTCAAATAGATCTTGTACCAGGAGCTGCACCAATAGCTTGTGCTCCTTACAGACTCGCACCCAGCGAGATGAAAGAACTGTAAAGCCAATTACAAGAACTTTTAGAGCATGGTTTCATTCGACCAAGCACATCACCGTGGGGAGCTCCTGTTTTGTTTGTCAAGAAGAAAGATGGTACATTCAGGTTGTGTATCGACTACCGAGAGTTGAACAAACTTACCATCAAGAACCGTTACCCACTACCGAGAATCGACGAATTATTTGATCAACTACAAGGCTCGTCTGTTTATTCAAAGATTGACTTACGTTCCGGGTATCATCAAATGCGGGTGAAAGAAGATGATATTCCAAAGACTGCTTTCAGAACACGTTACGGTCATGCCGTTTGGTTTAACTAATGCACCAGCTGTGTTCATGGAACTTATGAACCGAGTGTGTGGACCATACCTTGACAAGTTTGTCATTGTTTTCATTGATGACATACTTATTTACTCAAAGAATGACCAAGAACACGGTGAACATTTGAGAAAGGTGTTAGAAGTATTGAGGAAGGAAGAATTTTACACTAAGTTTTCAAAGTGTGCATTTTGGTTGGAAGAAGTTCAATTCCTCGGTCACATAGTGAACAAAGAAGGTATTAAGGTGGATCCGGCAAAGATAGAAACTGTTGAAAAGTGGGAAACCCCGAAAACTCTGAAACACATACGCCAGTTTTTAGGACTGGCTGGTTACTACAGAAGGTTCATCCAAGACTTTTCCAGAATAGCAAAACCCTTGACTGCATTAACGCATAAAGGGAAGAAATTTGAATGGAATGATGAACAAGAGAAAGCGTTTCAGTTATTGAAGAAAAAGCTAACTACGGCACCTATATTGTCATTGCCTGACGGGAATGATGATTTTGTGATTTATTGTGACGCATCAAAGCAAGGTCTCGGTTGTGTATTAATGCAACGAACGAAGGTGATTGCTTATGCGTCTAGACAATTGAAGATTCACGAACAAAATTATACGACGCATGATTTGGAATTAGGCGCGGTTGTTTTTGCATTAAAGACTTGGAGGCACTACTTATATGGGGTCAAAAGTATTATATATACCGACCACAAAAGTCTTCAACACATATTTAATCAGAAACAACTGAATATGAGGCAGCGTAGGTGGATTGAATTATTGAATGATTACGACTTTGAGATTCATTACCACCCGGGGAAGGCAAATGTGGTAGCCGATGCCTTGAGCAGGAAGGACAGAGAACCCATTCGAGTAAAATCTATGAATATAATGATTCATAATAACCTTACTACTCAAATAAAGGAGGCGCAACAAGGAGTTTTAAAAGAGGGAAATTTAAAGGATGAAATACCCAAAGGATCAGAGAAGCATCTTAATATTCGGGAAGACGGAACCCGGTATAGGGCTGAAAGGATTTGGGTACCAAAATTTGGAGATATGAGAGAAATGGTACTTAGAGAAGCTCATAAAACCAGATACTCAATACATCCTGGAACGGGGAAGATGTACAAGGATCTCAAGAAACATTTTTGGTGGCCGGGTATGAAAGCCGATGTTGCTAAATACGTAGGAGAATGTTTGACGTGTTCTAAGGTCAAAGCTGAGCATCAGAAACCATCAGGTCTACTTCAACAACCCGAAATCCCGGAATGGAAATGGGAAAACATTACCATGGATTTCATCACTAAATTGCCAAGGACTGCAAGTGGTTTTGATACTATTTGGGTAATAGTTGATCGTCTCACCAAATCAGCACACTTCCTGCCAATAAGAGAAGATGACAAGATGGAGAAGTTAGCACGACTGTATTTGAAGGAAGTCGTCTCTAGACATGGAATACCAATCTCTATTATCTCTGATAGGGATGGCAGATTTATTTCAAGATTCTGGCAGACATTACAGCAAGCATTAGGAACTCGTCTAGACATGAGTACTGCCTATCATCCACAAACCGATGGGCAGAGTGAAAGGATGATACAAACGCTTGAAGACATGCTACGAGCATGTGTTATTGATTTCGAAAACAGTTGGGATCGACATCTACCGTTAGCAGAATTTTCCTACAACAACAGCTACCATTCAAGCATTGAGATGGCGCCGTTTGAAGCACTTTATGGTAGAAAGTGCAGGTCTCTGATTTATTGAAGTGAAGTGGGGGATAGACAGATTACGGGTCCGGAGATTATACAAGAAACTACCGAGAAGATCATCCAAATTCAACAACGGTTGAAAACCGCCCAAAGTCGACAAAAGAGCTACGCTGACATTAAAAGAAAAGATATAGAATTTGAAATTGGAGAGATGGTCATGCTTAAAGTTGCACCTTGGAAAGGCGTTGTTCGATTTGGTAAACGAGGGAAATTAAATCCAAGGTATATTGGACCATTCAAGATTATTGATCGTGTCGGACCAGTAGCTTACCGACTTGAGTTACCTCAACAACTCGCGGCTGTACATAACACTTTCCACGTCTCGAATTTGAAGAAATGTTTTGCTAAAGAAGATCTCACTATTCCGTTAGATGAAATCCAAATCAACGAAAAACTTCAATTCATCGAAGAACCTGTCGAAATAATGGATCGTGAGGTTAAAAGACTTAAGCAAAACAAGATACCAATTGTTAAGGTTCGATGGAATGCTCGTAGAGGACCCGAGTTCACCTGGGAGCATAAAGATCAGATGAAGAAGAAATACCCGCATCTATTTCCAGAAGATTCGTCAACACCTTCAACAGCTTAAAATTTCGGGACGAAATTTATTTAACGGGTAGGTACTGTAGTGACCCGATCTTTTCCATGTTTATATATATTAATTGAGATTGATATTTAAATGATTAAATGTTTCCAACATGTTAAGCAATCAAACTTGTTAAGACTTGATTAATTGAAATATGTTTCATATAGACAATTGACCACCCAAGTTGACCGGTGATTCACGAACGTTAAAACTTGTAAAAACTATATGATGACATATATATGGATATATATACAGTTAACAAGATACTATGATAAGTAAACATATCATTAAGTATATTAACAATGAACTACATATGTAAAAAACAAGACTACTAACTTAATGATTTTTAAACGAGACATATATGTAACGATTATCGTTGTAAAGACATTTAATGTATATATATCATATTAAGAGATATTCATACATGATAATATCATGATAATATAATAATTTAAAATCTCATTTGATATTATAAACATTGGGTTAACAACATTTAACAAGATCGTCAACCTAAAGGTTTCAAAACAACACTTACATGTAACGACTAACGATGACTTAACGACTCAGTTAAAATGTATATACATGTAGTGTTTTAATATGTATTTATACACTTTTGAAAGACTTCAATACACTTATCAAAATACTTCTACTTAAAAAAAATGCTTACAATTACATCCTCGTTCAGTTTCATCAACAATTCTACTCGTATGCACCCGTATTCGTACTCGTATAATACACAGCTTTTAGATGTATGTACTATTGGTATATACACTCCAATGATCAGCTCTTAGCAGCCCATGTGAGTCACCTAACACATGTGGGAACCATCATTTGGAAACTAGCATGAAATATCTCATAAAATTACAAAAATATGAGTAATCATTCATGACTTATTTACATGAAAACAAAATTACATATCCTTTATATCTAATCCATACACCAACGACCAAAAACACCTACAAACACTTTCATTCTTCAATTTTATTCATCTAATTGATCTCTCTCAAGTTCTATCTTCAAGTTCTAAGTGTTCTTCATAAATTCTACAAGTTCTAGTTACATAAAATCAAGAATACTTTCAAGTTTGCTAGCTCACTTCCAATCTTGTAAGGTGATCATCCAACCTCAAGAAATCTTTGTTTCTTACAGTAGGTTATCATTCTAATACAAGGTAATAATCATATTCAAACGTTGGTTCAATTTATATAACTATAACAATCTTATTTCAAGTGATGATCTTACTTGAACTTGTTTTCGTGTCATGATTCTGCTTCAAGAACTTCGAGCCATCCAAGGATCCGTTGAAGCTAGATCCATTTTTCTATTTTCCAGTAGGTTTATCCAAGGAACTTAAGGTAGTAATGATGTTCATAACATCATTCGATTCATACATATAAAGCTATCTTATTCGAAGGTTTAAACTTGTAATCACTAGAACATAGTTTAGTTAATTCTAAACTTGTTCGCAAACAAAAGTTAATCCTTCTAACTTGACTTTTAAAATCAACTAAACACATGTTCTATATCTATATGATATGCTAACTTAATGATTTAAAACCTGGAAACACGAAAAACACCGTAAAACTGAATTTACGCCGTCGTAGTAACACCGCGGGCTGTTTTGGGTTAGTTAATTAAAAACTATGATAAACTTTGATTTAAAATTTATTATTCTGAGAAAATGATTTTTATTATGAACATGAAACTATATCAAAAAATTATGGTTAAACTCAAAGTGGAAGTATGTTTTCTAAAATGGTCATCTAGACGTCGTTCTTTCGACTGAAATGACTACCTTTACAAAAATGACTTGTAACTTATTTTTCAGACTATAAACCTATACTTTTTCTGTTTCGATTCATAAAATAGAGTTCAATATGAAACCATAGCAATTTGATTCACTCAAAACGGATTTAAAATGAAGAAGTTATGGGTAAAACAAGATTGGATAATTTTTCTCATTTTAGCTACGTGAAAATTGGTAACAAATCTATTCCAACCATAACTTAATCAACTTGTATTGTATATTATGTAATCTTGAGATACCATAGATACGTATACAATGTTTCGACCTATCATGTCGACACATCTATATATATTTCAGAACAACCATAGACACTCTATATGTGAATGTCGGAGTTAGCTATACAGGGTTGAGGTTGATTCCAAAATATATATAGTTTGAGTTGTGATCAATACTGAGATACGTATACACTGGGTCGTGGATTGATTCAAGATAATATTTATCGATTTATTTTTGTACATCTAACTGTGGACAACTAGTTGTAGGTTACTAACGAGGACAGCTGACTTAATAAACTTAAAACATCAAAATATATTAAAAGTGTTGTAAATATATTTTGAACATACTTTGATATATATGTATATATTGTTATAGGTTCGTGAATCAACCAGTGGCCAAGTCTTACTTCCCGATGAAGTAAAAATCTGTGAAAGTGAGTTATAGTCCCACTTTTAAAATCTAATATTTTTGGGATGAGAATACATGCAGGTTTTATAAATGATTTACAAAATAGACACAATTACGTGAAACTACATTCTATGGTCGAATTATCGAAATCGAATATGCCCCTTTTTATTAAGTCTGGTAATCTAAGAATTAGGGAACAGACACCCTAATTGACGTGAATCCTAAAGATAGATCTATTGGGCCTAACAAACCCCATCCAAAGTACCGGATGCTTTAGTACTTCGAAATTTATATCATATCATATCCGAAGGGTGTCCCGGAATGATGGGGATATTCTTATATATGCATCTTGTTAATGTCGGTTACCAGGTGTTCACCATATGAATGATTTTTATCTCTATGTATGGGATGTGTATTGAAATATGAAATCTTGTGGTCTATTATTATGATTTGATATATATAGGTTAAACCTATAACTCACTAACATTTTTGTTGACATTTTAAGCATGTTTATTCTCAGGTGATTATTAAGAGCTTCCGCTGTCGCATACTTAAATAAAGACGAGATTTGGAGTCCATGCTTGTATGATATTGTGTAAAAACTGCATTCAAGAAACTTATTTTGTTGTAACATATTTGTATTGTAAACCATTATGTAATGGTCGTGTGTAAACATGATATTTTAGATTATCATTATTTGATAATCTACGTAAAGCTTTTTAAACCTTTATTGATGAAATAAAGGTTATGGTTTGTTTTAAAATGAATGCAGTCTTTGAAAAACGTCTCATATAGAGGTCAAAACCTCGCAACGAAATCAATTAATATGGAACGTTTTTAATCAATAAGAATGGGACATTTCACTAGTTGTGCTGTAGACACCCGCTGCTAAGAGTTGTCAACGCATGAACTACTTTACTTTGCATTCAAACTTTAGTACTTTAAAACTATGACTTGTAACGACCTTTGTGGTCACATACGCTTATTATTTGCTTCTACTTAGCGAAGCATGCTTTTGGATTGTAAAACATTCGATGTTGGTTTAGACATCACTTTATTAATGAATGCAAACTCTTTTTGAAAACGCATATAGTACTTAACCTTGTAATGATCCTGTCATTGATGGTCCGTACATGATGATTAGTACGGGGCGTCACATTTTTATAAAAAAAAAAATCAACTTTGATTTCGAGTACGTTTTAGATAAAAGTTACAACATGAAAAAGATTATATAACACTCATAGAAAGTTTATCAACCATCAATTGACTCAAAATTATCAATACGATTACTAATTTTCCTATGAACACAAAGTTGACTTTTTAGAAAAATTACCTTTGACTCACAAATTCGAACACGATATAACGAATTGAGGTTTGAGATTTTGCAGATAGTTCAAATAAGTGATTCCTAACGCTTCTGCATTTATAGATTCTGCATTTGATTCGAAATTAAAGCTTTTGTAAAAAAACTCAAGAACAGAGGAAATAAACGGGTTTAATTTAATTAATTTCTGTATTATTCTTTAACAATTGCAGTTACCATCGATAATTAACGAATATGAGGGTATCAATTCAACTTTTGGAGCAGTAAACAGAATTGTTATCTAGCGTTGATGGTCGACAACAAATCACAGGCAAACAGAAACAAAGATATTAAGGAATCAGATTTTAAAAAATGCGTATATATATCTGTACCTATATAATATAATCAGTCTTAATATTTGTATTTATCTGTTTTTAGGAATTATCTACATTTATATATATATATATATATATATATATATATATATATATATATATATATATATATATATATATATATATATATATATATATATATATATATATATATATATATATATATATATATATATATATATATATATATATATATAATATTAGCATATGTTTGCATTTACATTTTAATTAATCTTATTCCCTATTAAATATAACAATAAATAATAATAATACCCTTAATATTATAAATAATAATAACAATAATATTATTATTAGTGTTAATGGTAATAATAACTATAAACATTTATGACAATAATATTTATAATAATAATAATACTAATTATAATAATACTAATTATAATAATATAACAAAACAATTATATCAAATTTCATATTTTTGTATTTTACATAATAATAATAACACTGATATTTATATTAAATATCTATTCTAATAATAGTAATGAGAGTAATAATATTATTAGTAAAGATAACAAATTTAATACATTAAATTTCATACCCATATATTATCTATAATAGTATAACTAATACTGATATTAATTATTAGTATTAATATTTGTATTAATAATAATGATGAAAGTAATAATAATCTTATTATAACAACTATATTTTCATTTGTTAATAATATATTATTAATTATGTAATATTTAATAATCATATAATATATTATATAGTAACTTTTATTGATTCTTTATTATTTAATTTTATATATATTATAATATATATAATAATTATACATAGATCTCATATGTCATTATACATAGATTCATTTTAAATTACGACATAATTATTTTATCACTTATCTTACCTTTTTGATTCACATGTTTAATCCTATGTTATTATTTTAAATTATCATATATACTTACATTTATATATACGTATATATATTTAATTACATATTTATTTACAAATAAATTGTTCGTGAATCGTCGAAAATAGTCAAAGGGCAAATGCATTCATGAAAAATAGTTCAAACATTTTGAGACTCGGTTAAATAGACTTTGCTTATCATGCCGGAATCATTAAAAGATTAAGTTTAAATTTGGTCGAAAATTGCCGGGTCGTCACATTTCAAGTGATCAAGAACGGCGTACCAAATCAAACAACGCCGTTTCTACTCCACGTTATAAGGAACGACGTTCCTTAAGTAGGAAATGCGTTCCTACTTGCAGTTTAGAATTTTTGGGTACCCGACTATAAATACTTAATGATAGGGTTTTTCGGGAGAGAATCATTGTAGCTGCAGTCTTAACCTCGAATTTCACCCTAAGAAATCTAATTTCATCAATTAGTTGGAGATTAAGATTTGAAAGATCAAGCTCAAGTGGGTGTTACCGTGTTAGTCTAGCATTAGATCTAGATTTGGGTTGTAATTCTCACCTTTATTCTTCATGTACGTCACTTGTTCACTTGTAACTTGCACTATTGCACTATGATGATTATTATTGCTATTTTATCTTTGATTGGTGTTATTATAACCATGATTGGCTAATTGGATTGTGTTTACTTGTTTATGAATCTCTAATGTAAGGATTTGCCCAGTAATTGTTGTTTGAATGAAATAATTGGGAATTTGTTATTGAGTTAGCTAATGATCAATTGCTAGATATTGTTTTAGACTTAACTTTGATTATATGAGTTGTTGATCATTTCTAAGTGATTTCAAATGAGATTCAGTTTATACTTCAACATGTTTGCATGATCTAGACAATCAAGGAAGGGATTACAAGTGATTGTGTCTTCTAATTGTATTGGTTTTCAAAGTGTTCTTAGTCAAAACTAGTGGTGCTTAGTTTTCTTAAGTGATTTTGATTACTAAGGGATTTTAAGTTATTTTAATCCAAGCATAATCTCAATGGCTCATCATGATTCAACTTGATCTTGTAATTCGATGTTTATGTGAGTTTGCTAAGTTTCACTTGATTAAGGTTTAGTAGTGATATTAAACATTTACTAGTTCAACAAGTGTGATAAAAATTGGGATAAAAAAAGACAATCCAAGTATAAGGGTAGATTAAATAAGTGAACACTACTTAGTTATTTGTTATCTTATTTCGCTATTTGTTATTGCAAGTCTTAGTTGTTAGTCAAAATCAATCAAAACCTCCCAATCAAACTTAGGACGATTATTAGTTTTCGATATCCGATTAAACCTACTCTCGACGAACTTGAATTGAATACTTACATGCAAAGTGCTATGATGATCGGGTCTTAGTTGCTCGTTAGTTGTGTGTGCTTATTGTGGTGTTTGAGTCTAGTTTTATTAAGAGTTTTTGACACACCATCAACCGTTGATGATCAAAGCTTAGATGGTCTATCATGGTCCCACCGTGAGCATTGTCGTAGGCAAGCTTTGACTAGAACGACCTTCTTGTTAGTTTATCATTGTGTAAATTGGTCGATTACTAGAGAAAAAGTAACTTTATGAACTCGCGTGTTTACTTAACAGTATTTGTTCATTACTTATACTTGTTCTCATTATCAAAATATAGATTATCATTGTAAGTTGGATCTTAAATCAACAGGGATAATTAGTGTTTTTTTACAGGGGTAAAACATATCTTCTTACGCGTTACCAATGGTTCTAGTTTTATAGATGGGTTTGGATCGTAGCATAAGAAGAAGAGTAAGAAGTATGACTTGGGTAAAGTTGATTCCTTCTGTTTGAGGGATATGGAAGACGAGCTTTGGTTTGGGGAAGCGGCTCAATTTTTGTTTCAATCGGCTCATTATGGTCACACGATTGATGGTTTACATTCATTTTGAGGAAACAACACTGGTTGTTGTTACAAATGATTTATAGAAAAAATTGACGACCGTGAATAATATTTAGAGTTATTTATATTGTTAGAACATATTTTTATGATGTAGTTATAGGTTGTATCAAAATACCTCAAATTTTTCTTTAAACCAACAATTAATTCGCAATAACAACGAATCTTTCATAAAAATAAATAACACTCCAAAACTTATAGGGATAATAAAAATAATAAACTCCACTTAGAAACTTCAAACAATAATCTAAACCAACAAGATGATGATTTAGATCAAAAATTATACCGAATGAATATTGAGAGAAAATCTGGAACGTATGAGAAAATGTGAGGTGATGAATGAAACCCTAGGATGACTTTCAGTATCTATATTAATATTGAAAAGCCAAGATAGGTCCTTCTAGAATAAGTCACACCCACAAAAGCCCTCACACTATCAGCAACTATCAACAAAATCTTGAACTTTCAACACTTTTCACTAGCAACCCTTTAAGTTTCCAACAACAGCATTTCAATCCTCCAACTTTATAATATCTTGCACATTCTAGAAGTACAACAAATAAGCCCTCACAAAAAATACTACGGAGTATTAAAATTAAGTTTGTAAATCTTATCATTTTAACATCCCCTCAAGCTTTGTTTTGAGATAAGTCTAATAAACTTAAATTGTTTGATAACAAATTATGTTGTCTTATAGTCACCCTCTTGTAAGAATGACACTTACGGAGTATATTTTAAAGTGAACCAACTTTAACAACTTTTATAATTCGTGCACATATCTTTTCTTTTATGAAAAACACATTATGAAAAATCTATATTGCAGAACTATTATCAGTGCAAATTTACAAAAATATTAATCTTCCACACCCTTAATCCCGTATACCACTAACACACACACACACACATAGTATAACATCACAATCCTCACACACTACCAAATCCTAATAACCTACATGTAACAAACTCACACCTTGTAACGAACTAATACATATGGCAATATGATGATTTGAAGATTGCTGCTACTGAATTTGTGAATCACCATCATCACTATAAACCTCATATATACACCATTACATATTCACAAATCATGCTATAATTTCCTCGCCTCTCTATTCCTTGTAATTTCCTTGTACTTTTCTTAGCTCCTTGCTAAGTTTTCTTTAATATATTTTGCCGTTCTAAAAAAACATATTCACAAATCACAAAATCATGCTATTTTAGGTATAACATATGTTTTGGTTAGAAATTATTTTTAAAAAACTAAAATATAATTACACTAATTAATATCTGTACAGTGAACTTAATGCGCTATTTGTTTACAAATGAGAAGTTGTGTGTTATTATTTTACGAAACAGACTGGGGGATTTGTTTCCGTTGGGGCATCAAAATGTTTATGTTCATGATCGACTTTAATAGGGACATTTGTTTTGTTTGGGGTAGCTTAGTGGTCGAGGGACATGTAGCATTGTTCAATTTTGGCCCCATGTCCCTTTAAGCATGGGTTACACGATATTCCTCTCACATGTTGACCGTGGGACCTGTCGGTGCGGGGCGGCCAGAGGGTCGATTTACCCTTTTAACATTAATTAAAACACGGTTTTTTCGAGTTGCACGAATGTTTGTGAGGTATCCGATGTTGAACGTATCAAACTCAGTCAATGGGGCATTCAAGTCAGTTAGCCTTGTCTTCCAGTGGCCGAATGATTCGTTATTTATCTTCCAGTGGGCCTAATGATCTAGAAAGAGAACCTTTGTCTAATTATAAACTCAAAGTTTGGCTTTGTGTAAATAAACTTAGCGGACATGGCCTGGATTTTGATCTAATGGATGTGAGATTGGCTAATTGGTTGGTGACTGGCTTTCAAAATAAAAAGAGAACGGGTGTCGGCTAAGTATTTTAGTCTTGCTATAGCTTGTGTATATTAGCTATTTTCGTGTATTCGTTATGTTCTCTGTTAATATACGTTATAGTATCATGGCATTTGTAGCCATGCTTGTATTGTAACATTTTCGTTGATTTATTTATTCTTTTTCTTGCTTTTCAAAAAAATAAAATAAAAAAAATAAAAAGAGAAAAATATGTCTAGTAAGGCGGTAACTCCTTAAAGTACTGGGAGGACATTGTTTTCAGTGTTTTTCAAGACATTAAAATTTAACACCGAAGTCAAAACATGGGAAATGGTTTATTGTCTAATTTCATTGTCTAATTTTATTTTTAATATTATTTAATTATTATTATTTAATTCATTTAAAATATTTTTTTTATTATCTAATATATTCAAAGAACACAAATATATAAATAAATATATAATTATAATTATAATTGTATTGTTATTAAAGAAAAAGTTAGAGCCCAATTTTCTAAAAAAAGTAAAATTTTGGACCAACTTTTTTATTTTTGGCCTTTTATATGTTTCTTCTTTCAGGCTTGTCTTCCCCATCTATCTGTTTCATCTTTCTAGCTCATGTTCGTGCAACAAAAACCCAAAACAAAAATCAAAAATAATGAAAAAGGAAAAAAAACAAAAATCGTTGAAAATTAACGTCGCCTAGGCGACGGTGGATAGCAACGACGAGGATCGACGCCAGTTTAATGTCAGGACGGAATGGACGATTTCGCCGTCACCGGCGTCGGATTTCGTCTACGGTGAAAAAACACTGTGACTCCTAGTGCTCTTAAGCCCATAAGACTGGTAGTTACGTAGGGTCAAAATAAATTTGACTCTAAGCTGGCACCAAGTTAACGCTCACAAACGACTGTTGCATGTGCGGCTTCACTTTTTATGCCTAAGAGGTGTTAGTCACAAACCTAACGTGAAATTTGGTTACCACCAATCAAAATTTAACATACATATATCCATATTATTAATTTATTTATTTTACATTCAATTATTAATCATATTATGCCATATCACTCAAAATTTTCACTCTATAATTTAACCAAATTTAAAATTTGACATTGTCACGTCACAATCAAAATCTTATCTCTCCTACAAAAAGTATCAAATTTACCTTCGCGTCACAGTCACTACTATAACGGGTGGTCTAAAGAAGAACCTCAAGAACTTAAGACATAGGTTTACAAAATCAACTTCGAGACCATAATGTTGACTATGAATATGTATAATCAACAAATAACATATGATTAACCAGGCCAACCGAATCTAGTTTATGGTTTTCTTGGTAGTGGTAATCTTAGCAATGTTAGCCTAAGCCTGCTTGTGATTTTTGTTGTATCTTTTTGAAAAGTGAAAGCATCAAAGTGTAGACGGTGAAATTTAATATAGGTGTGGAAGATTCTCAAGCATCCAACCTAAATCTTCAATTTACCCGAAGTCCCAAATGATCAAGTATCAACATTTCCAAACTTCTCGCTATATATCCTCAAAAACAGGTAAACACATGCTACACAAGTATTTTATAGAAAGAACTGAATATTTAGTTCGAATGTACCATCTTTCACTATAATCACCTACAATTAAATCAACATGTTTGCCAATTATCCCATTTTTCTTTGTTACCTTAATAAGAATATTATCTTTCTTGGTACTAACAATAGAATTATAATCCATGTATCCTTTCTCTTCAGTTCCTACTTCCTAAAACCGTGTAGCTCGAAGATGGTGAAAAATAGTGTGTTTGTTGTTCAGTAAACTTTGATGTCTTAAACGAATCAGGATATGTACATGGTAGGGTATATAATACTAACCAACAGAAAACGGTATTCTGTAACAGGACTTTGCAATTGATTCTCCTTTGTATTCAGAACTCAAATAGAACTTGAAAGGCATTACTGTCTTCCTATAGTTCTTTATGCTAAATAATACAAATGGAAAGATAAGAAATAAACATATACAAATAAAGTCAAACACGTAATGAACATATAAGCTTAATAACCTAACAAATGCTATAGTTTCTAATGCCTTGTAACTCAAACACGTAATCTTATTATAGATTAGAGCTGTCAAGAGTTTAAACAGGAAACTTCGGGTGTCCTACAAAAAGAACTTAATTGATGCATGAATCACAAACTATTTGAGCTTAAGGCGTTACAGAATACAATAGCTTTAATATTAATTATATCAATCAAAATGTATATATAACTTGGACTAGTGGTGCAACATTGGGTTAGAAACTAGCATGCATATTGATATATATCATGATAACCTTTAATGCATACTTGGACAAAAAAATAGTGAAGCTGTTACAATTAAAATATGTTCAGAATAGCATATATGTCAAAAGCTATATCTATACGAGGGCGCCTTCTCTGATTCTTTTGACGTCAACCCAATATTCATTAAGTGTCTTTTCTAAAAGAAAGGGACTTCCATTTTAGTGACTAAATCTAGCCCGGAGGGATGCCTCCAGGCTACTATTTCGGTTCACAAGCTCCCCAGGATTTGGAGAAATCGTAGAGGCATATCGGTCCTCGACTCGAAGGTCGAGCAGTGAAAGTGAAAGCAGAAGATGATGCTTCATTTTCATTTCTGAACTGTGCAAACAGTTCTTGCAAAGCCGCTAATACCTTTCTGGCTACCTCATCGGGAAATCTAAATTTTTTCACCGAACCCGGGAGTAAGATAAATATATTGACTATCTGGGTCCGATCTTTGATGTAACGACCCGGAAATTTCCGACCAAATTTAAACCCTAATCTTTATATGTTTCCGACACGATAAGCAAAATCTGTAATATTGAGTCTAGAAAGTTTGAAATCTGTATTCGGATAATCAATTACCTCTTGACTATGCCTGACGATTCACGAACAAATGTGTGTAAATAAATATATAAATATGTGATTGTTAATTTGAGAAGTATTAACAAAACATTAAATGATATGATTAACGTACTATGATGAAGCTATATGTATATGTATACGATTCCTATTAATAATTGGTATTACATTTTATAAATTATATAGATAGATATTCAATACCTAAAGGTTGTCATAGGATATATATAACGTACTTATTAATTATTAGATAATTAATAAGATATAAATTTTACATATTAAATTAAATTTACAAGTTAAAATATGAAAGTTATTATGTTATCATTAATATTATTATAACTTTATTTGTATCATTGTTATTAGCAAAATTATAAATTCAATTATTATTATAATTATTTTTTTAAAAAAAAAATGCAGATATAGATATGGTTAGATACAAATATAGTATTCAAATAAATACAGTTATATACTTTATAAATACATATACAAGATATATTTAAATAAATACATATATATACATGTTTAAATACATATAAAAAAAAGAAATCGTATTCAGCATTCTATCACCATCCTACTGTTTTAAATATTTTTTTTTGTCCCTAAATTTGTAACAAACTGAATCTAATTAACAGATAACACCAAAACCATTTATCAAATCAAATTTTCTTTTTATTGTTTTTATTCGTTTTCACTTTATGTGTTATTCCTGCTGTCGACTTCCAATCAATGAGGACCAAAATTTACAGTTAAACATTATACTCAAACAGCCTATATAATATCTCTACTGCTATTCGAAAATGGGAACAGAAATAATAAGAAAATTAAAAACGTACCCTCTGTTCTTGAATTCCATTTTTCAAAAGCTTTAAATCAAATGAATATTCAAAAAGTAAAAACGCAGATTGGTTAGGAATTGTCTACTTCAACTATCTGCAAAATATCACGTTTCAATTTATCCTATAGTGTTCTAATTTTGAGGTTAAAGCTTATTTGTCAAAAATTCAACCGATGAGTCCTTTGAGAAATTCGAATATGTTTTGATATTTCAAGTTAAATTGAGGTTTTGGAAAGTTTCAATGAAAGATTTCTAATATATTTCATGTTATAATTATTGGCCAATACATTCTAAAAATCAATATCTATTTTTTTTTTCTTCTTCTTCACTTGCGACGGCAGCAGCAGGAGCACTTGAAGTCTTTTATAATTTTTTTTTAAATTATTTCTGTTGGGTAATTCGACTAGAGAGTCGTTTTTATATAAGTTTCAAATCCTAAAAGTTATTTAAGAAATACAGTATAACATCAATTAAAATCTGGGTTCGTTCCTGAAGAAGAAGATAGGGGAAGAAACAGATACGAGTTAAAACAGTTTTATATGGATTATAAAACAGAAAAGAGCAGTAGCTCAGATGGTCCGGGTGTTGGGTTGTTTGTCAATAGATTAAGGGTTCGATCCCTGCATTCAGCAATTATTTTTGTTAAATGACTTTCAAGGTAGTTCTATTTTTTTTATTTACTATTATTATTATTATTATTATTATTATTATTATTATTATTATTATTATTATTATTATTATTATTATTATTATTATTATTATTATTATTATTATTATTATTATTATCATTAGTTTACTATTGTTAATATGATTAATATTGTTAATAGTGTTACTATATTTATCATTAATATTAATTATGGTTATCACAAGTATTATGATTATTATTATTAACACCAAATTAATGAATGTATTATTATTTTTAACACGACTAAGATTATTATTAGTACTATTTATTAGTTATTAGGATTATTATTATTATTATTATCATTACTATTAACTAAAATTATCTTTTTATTAAGATTAACATTTTTAGCAAAAATTTTATTTTATCAATTATTATTTTAATTAGTAGTACTCAGTATTAATACTAGATATAAATATCAATGTTGTTGATTTTATTATAAAAATAAAATAACTTATTATTATTGTCATTATTAGTATTATTATCATTATAAAAATATTACTATTTTCTAGTATAAATATTATTTTACCAAATTAAGTAGTAGTTATATAAAAACATATCTTAATATAATCCTATATATATAAATATAAAAATACTAATTTTAATACATATTGTAATGTAAATAACTCAGTTGATTAAGTGAGATATGTGTTAATATATATATATATATATATATATATATATATATATATATATATATATATATATATATATATATATATATATATATACTTGATATAGGTTCGTGAATCCGAGGCCAACCCTACACTTGTTCAATGATGTTATATGTATTTTTACTACAAAATACAGTATGGTGAGTATATAGTCCCTTTTAAACTTTAAATATTTTGGGCTGAGAATACATGCGCTGTTTTTATAAATGATTTACGTTATGGACACAAGTGATTAAAAATGATATTCTGCGGATTGATGTGCTAGGTAATTTAGTTATATGTATAATAGCATGTAAGCGCGAATCCTAAAGATAGATCTATCGGGTTTAACACCCCCATCCAGTAGGCTGCACTAGACATAAGAACTAGTGGGCGGATGTTTAGTACTTCGAGGATTATTTATACACTTGCGAGTGTACTTATCCATCTTTGCGAAGATGACTTATTATATTATTGTTAAGGTTGGTTACTGAGGCCTCAACATAAGCAGAATGATTTTATACACTTGTGAGTGTATTATATTTTTATATATGAAATCTTGTGGTCCATAGTTATATTGCTGCTAGCATTAAACCTATATCTCACCAACTTTATGTTGACATTTTAAAGCATGTTATTCTCAGGTACGAATTAAGTCTTCCGCTGTGCATTAGCTCATATTAAGGACATTACTTGGAGTCGATCATCGCGATGGGACCAACTGTTGATGACTTCGTCCGGGAGGATTAGGACCGGTCGTTAAAGTTGGTATCAGAGCGTTGGTCTTAGCGAACCAGGCCTTGCATTAATGTGTCTGACCAATAGATGCTAGGATACATTAGTGAGTCTGGACTTTGACCGTGTCTGCCTGTTAAAAGTTTTGCTTATCATTTCTAGTCGGAAATCATCTGCTTATCATCCTTAGGAAATTGCCTGATTATCGTTCTCAAGTCTAAACACGCTCTACTGCATTTAGTGCATCGATAGTGTATAGACGAAATTCATATCTTAGCGCATCTGTAGACTTGCTTGTCATATGCCGTAGGTTCCTCTGTAGGCTACGAAATCTTTAGTATTATATATAGATATTCTATGAGGTTAGAATATCATTCTATATTCGAAAATCATTTCACATCAAAGATCCTTCTCATTCACCAAATTGCCCACTTGGCGATGAACCGAAAGCACTTACCGGCGAACCTGTTCGAGAAACCATTTACTTTCTTATTTTTAGAATATCCCGTCACGATTATATAATATCCTATATTTTGAATCTTACTCACCTGCTCGTTTCAATCGTCAAACATCCCGACATAATATAAGAAGTTAACGAACTACATGCTCGAGTAATGGCTTTGGAAAAATCTGGTGCGGGGGTTACAAATACCAGCAGCAGCACCAGTAGCATAATCCGTACCACCATCATCAACGCCGACAATACTCTTAACACTCAACCACAATCACGTCGTAAATCTCAACATCACGATCTGTATCTCGGATATCAACATCACACGCTTCAATATCATCATCTGTACTTCAAGTATACTCCTTGTTTTACATATCATTCTACATCGATTAATTTCGTTCTACGTATTGTTCTACCTCATTTATCTTCGTTCGACATGGCGATTATGTAATCTCTAATGTTTTAGAGATTATGTAATCTAGTATTAATGATAAATCAAATGAGTTTAATATCCTATTGACTCATTGAATTCATAATTACATTCGAAGAAAATATATATGCAAGTATATTTTCATAAATATTGTAATTAAAAATTCTTTTGTACAAACTGTTAATGATGAAAATATTTTAACGGGTGGGTAGTACCCGAGAAATATTTAGAATTCACATTAATAAGTTACACTGTACCTTCTTCGAATCTGATTCAATGATCATTTACTATCCTACTTACAACTATCGATATATGTATCCGTTCACCACAGAATAACCATTTCTATTCAAATTTCATATTTGGATTTTGATCTATCAGAATCCAACAAGTGGCATAACGAAGAAAACATTGGACAAAAATAAAAAGTGTTAGAAACAAACGAATTAATTAATTGGAATTGTGATAGGATTTCACGCTAACTGTTCCAGCTAACTGTTCCCAGCTAACTGATTAACATTTAATTTATCGCAATTTACATTCTCGCAATTTTATTTACCGTCATTTAATTTCTGTTATTTACTTTTACGCACTTTAAATAACGGGACACGTATGCAAGGTTTCAACTTATCATATCGACCCATCTATATATACATTTCGGAACAACCGTAGACACTCTATATGTGAAGGTGGGAGTTGGCTATACAGGGTCGGAGTTGATTCCAAAATATATATATACTTTGAGTTGTGATCGACACCGAGACCGGTACACGGGTCACGATATGTATTATTTAATTCGAATATTATATATTAAATTATATATGAATCATTGAACCATCGGACTATTGGACTGCTAACTTTGGACAATTAAAAATGAATTAAATTAAAATATTGATTATAACATATGAAACTAAATAATTCTTCAAGCTTGCCACTTGATTTCATCTTAAACCTCATTTGTATCTCGACAATTACAATGCGTGTTCAAATCTTTCATGATTCTTGAAAACCCCTCAATCGAGAGGATGAACCAACCGCGTTTCATCTACGGAAGAAAAGACTTATGCTCCTGTAAGACTCTCGGAGACTGAGTCAACGTTTAACACGCAGCAGTGTTAATTTCTTTAGTGTTATTATTACCCAAAATAACTTTGCAATCCTTTTTCAAATTAGCCAATTTTGTCACAGCTCCAGCAAGTTAACCTCGACTTCTCAGAAAGGTTAGTTTCGATATATATACACGTTATTCTTTCGCTGTCGTTACCGGAGAATCTTTTATATTCCATCATCAGCGTTTAACCATCTAAAAACACAATTCTCCTGAAACCACCTCAGTTTGATAACCGATGACCCAGATCCGTTAACTTTGAGAATGCTGACGAAGCAGCATGTTGTAGATGGTCTTAATAGCCAAAAGTTGATTGGAAACACTCAATAGAAAATTTAGTATCAAAAAGCGGATTATGCGAAACTATGAAGTAAGCCGTGGACAAATCACAAAGAATAAGTTTGACTTCAAAGAATTTAAAAGATTCAGTGTCTGCTGAAATCCTTAGTACATACCCTACTCCTTACTCTAAAACCTTTGCTGACACCATTCTTCATCATCATCCTTCGGCATTAAAAGTTCCAAGATATTATCATATCTTTCATTATAAATATCCTCAATGTTTCTGAAGATATTTTTATAACTATTCTTATCGAAAATCATCTATCTTCTCGCGCTATCTGTATCACATCATAAAAGAAACTGTGTTAGTTTCTAAATTCTGAAACCTTCGAATTTAAAATATGAATGTTTTGAAGTAGTGTTAGGAACTGATGCATGAATTAGTATAATATAATGAAACTTGATCAACTTCATTATATTACAGTAAGTTATGTTAAGTTTCTAATGGAATGTGATGATTCACAGTACCATCATCATGTGCCATGTTACACGGCTCTTACATTCTATCCAATCTCCAAACATACCAAGAACATATCATCTTGATAGTTCTATCTTTCTGGATATTCTGGTAATTTGACAAATCAAAATCGTGCCATTTCCATTTCTTTCTAAGAGCAGCAGCTATGTTCATTCCGAAATTTCATACCTACAAATTCCGGACCATTGCTCGCTTGACTCGAGGACGGGAAGAAGAAACAAAAGGGACAAGGCCCCGAAATAGAAATTAGGACAAAAATTGCAGCAAATAGGAGGAGATATTAACTATGGATGACAATGATTATAGAAAACAGAAGTAGGGACATTGAAATATAAGTGAAGATATAAAACCCAATAGCAACCCTGAAACTACAAACCGTGCATATCAATACGTATTGCCACGTAAAGGCACGGGAGAATTAATAACACTATAATCCCAAGAAAATAGTAGAAGTAAATAGATTCTTCTGGTGGTAAATGAAAAAGAAGAATGACAGATGTGAAAATTAAGAGTATATCAAGGATCAGAATGGGATGGAGCATTTTAAAGAATACTCTAAGGTATAAATTGAGGAAGAAAGGATAGAAGATGGGAGTTATGGAAGTAAGAAAGGGAATGAAGTGGATTTATATTGAAATATCCGACAAAGAAATCGAAACAGATTGCCGTATTAAATCAAATAAAATCTTGAATTGCCGAAGAACCAAATCTTATCACGTAAGATTTTCTTTAAATTCCGGAAATCAATCATAACCACGTCATCAGTTAAAACGATTCCATATTACTCATTTCACTCTTTTGTGATAGCTTCACTCGGGTGCTTCACTTGATCGAATCGTTTTATCCATACCTCTCAATATTGATGAAACTTCATTATTGTCTCATATTTGTCATAAAAACATTTCTATTGTTATCCATGACAACCTCTATCAAATTTCGGGGACGAAATTTCTTTAACGGGTGGGTACTGTAACGACCCGGAAATTTCCGACCAAATTTAAACCCTAATCTTTATATGTTTCCGACACGATAAGAAAAATCTGTAATATTGAGTCTAGAAAGTTTGAAATCTGTATTCGGATAATCAATTACCTCTTGACTATGCCTGACGATTCACGAACAAATGTGTGTAAATAAATATATAAATATGTGATTGTTAATTTGAGAAGTATTAACAAAACATTAAATGATATGATTAACGTACTATGATGAAGCTATATGTATATGTATACGATTCCTATTAATAATTGGTATTACATTTTATAAATTATATAGATAGATATTCAATACCTAAAGGTTGTCATAGGATATATATAACGTACTTATTAATTATTAGATAATTAATAAGATATAAATTTTACATATTAAATTAAATTTACAAGTTAAAATATGAAAGTTATTATGTTATCATTAATATTATTATAACTTTATTTGTATCATTGTTATTAGCAAAATTATAAATTCAATTATTATTATAATTATTTTTTTTAAAAAAAAATGCAGATATAGATATGGTTAGATACAAATATAGTATTCAAATAAATACAGTTATATACTTTATAAATACATATACAAGATATATTTAAATAAATACATATATATACATGTTTAAATACATATAAAAAAAAAAGAAATCGTATTCAGCATTCTATCACCATCCTACTGTTTTAAATATTTTTTTTTGTCCCTAAATTTGTAACAAACTGAATCTAATTAACAGATAACACCAAAACCATTTATCAAATCAAATTTTCTTTTTATTGTTTTTATTCGTTTTCACTTTATGTGTTATTCCTGCTGTCGACTTCCAATCAATGAGGACCAAAATTTACAGTTAAACATTATACTCAAACAGCCTATATAATATCTCTACTGCTATTCGAAAATGGGAACAGAAATAATAAGAAAATTAAAAACGTACCCTCTGTTCTTGAATTCCATTTTTCAAAAGCTTTAAATCAAATGAATTTTCAAAAAGTAAAAACGCAGATTGGTTAGGAATTGTCTACTTCAACTATCTGCAAAATATCACGTTTCAATTTATCCTATAGTGTTCTAATTTTGAGGTTAAAGCTTATTTGTCAAAAATTCAACCGATGAGTCCTTTGAGAAATTCGAATATGTTTTGATATTTCAAGTTAAATTGAGGTTTTGGAAAGTTTCAATGAAAGATTTCTAATATATTTCATGTTATAATTATTGGCCAATACATTCTAAAAATCAATATCTATTTTTTTTTTTCTTCTTCTTCACTTGCGACGGCAGCAGCAGGAGCACTTGAAGTCTTTTATAATTTTTTTTAAATTATTTCTGTTGGGTAATTCGACTAGAGAGTCGTTTTTATATAAGTTTCAAATCCTAAAAGTTATTTAAGAAATACAGTATAACATCAATTAAAATTTGGGTTCGTTCCTGAAGAAGAAGATAGGGGAAGAAACAGATACGAGTTAAAACAGTTTTATATGGATTATAAAACAGAAAAGTCCAGTAGCTCAGATGGTCCGGGTGTTGGGTTGTTTGTCAATAGATCAAGGGTTCGATCCCTGCATTCAGCAATTATTTTTGTTAAATGACTTTCAAGGTAGTTCTATTTTTTTTTATTTACTATTATTATTATTATTATTATTATTATTATTATTATTATTATTATTATTATTATTATTATTATTATTATTATTATTATTATTATTATTATTATTATTATTATTATTATTATTATTATTATCATTAGTTTACTATTATTAATATGATTAATATTGTTAATAGTGTTACTATATTTATCATTAATATTAATTATGGTTATCACAAGTATTATGATTATTATTATTAACACCAAATTAATGAATGTATTATTATTTTTAACACGACTAAGATTATTATTAGTACTATTTATTAGTTATTAGGATTATTATTATTATTATTATCATTACTATTAACTAAAATTATCTTTTTATTAAGATTAACATTTTTAGCAAAAATTTTATTTTATCAATTATTATTTTAATTAGTAGTACTCAGTATTAATACTAGATATAAATATCAATGTTGTTGATTTTATTATAAAAATAAAATAACTTATTATTATTGTCATTATTAGTATTATTATCATTATAAAAATATTACTATTTTCTAGTATAAATATTATTTTACCATATTAAGTAGTAGTTATATAAAAACATATCTTAATATAATCCTATATATATAAATATAAAAATACTAATTTTAATACATATTGTAATGCAAATAACTCAGTTGATTAAGTGAGATATGTGTTAATATATATATATATATATATATATATATATATATATATATATATATATATATATATACTTGATATAGGTTCGTGAGTCCGAGGCCAACCCTACACTTGTTCAATGATGTTATATGTATTTTTACTACAAAATACAGTATGGTGAGTATATAGTCCCTTTTAAACTTTAAATATTTTGGGCTGAGAATACATGCGCTGTTTTTATAAATGATTTACGTTATGGACACAAGTGATTAAAAATGATATTCTGCGGATTGATGTGCTAGGTAATTTAGTTATATGTATAATAGCATGTAAGCGCGAATCCTAAAGATAGATCTATCGGGTTTAACACCCCCATCCAGTAGGCTGCACTAGACATAAGAACTAGTGGGCGGATGTTTAGTACTTCGAGGATTATTTATACACTTGCGAGTGTACTTATCCATCTTTGCGAAGATGACTTATTATATTATTGTTAAGGTTGGTTACTGAGGCCTCAACATAAGCAGAATGATTTTATACACTTGTGAGTGTATTATATTTTTATATATGAAATCTTGTGGTCCATAGTTATATTGCTGCTAGCATTAAACCTATATCTCACCAACTTTATGTTGACATTTTAAAGCATGTTATTCTCAGGTACGAATTAAGTCTTCCGCTGTGCATTAGCTCATATTAAGGACATTACTTGGAGTCGATCATCGCGATGGGACCAACTGTTGATGACTTCGTCCGGGAGGATTAGGACCGGTCGTTAAATTTGATAGCTTGGAGTTGGAGC